>NW_020884882.1:9622666-9873418 GCF_003945725.1 Corapipo altera | reverse complement strand
GGGGAGCACCGAGCCGCGGCGATCCGCCGTTTGGAATTTCGGATTCCGCTCTCACTTCCAGCGGTGCCTGTTTGGAGTTACTCGTGTCATTGTGCCGCGCGCGTGCTGCAGGGGGCCCTGGGATTGGGGATGGGTGTCCGTGTGCCCCCGTGCTCCCCCCCCGCACCACTTCCAGATGTGTGCATCACTCTGGGGACTGCCAGAGGTGTCCCCCACCCCAACCCCTCGAAATCACACAGTTCTCTGTCCCCTTCCTTTCTCTGTATCACTTCCATACCTTGTATCATTTCCATACCCTTCCATATCCTATATCACTCTGTGCACTCTGAGGTCCCCCCCTCAACACGACACAGCTCGATCCTGTGCTGGGAATTGCCAGAGATTCTCATCAAAAGCAGACTGATTTTTTTTTTCTCCTCCAATAATATTTATCTTTTTGGGTATTGCAAGAGCCACGTCCACCCCCACCACCCCAGAATCGCATAGTTTTTCCTCCTCCAGTAATGCACATCATTCTGGGTATTGCCAGAAGCATCCCACAAAATTGCCCCCAATACTGTGCATTTTGCCACATATTTCCAGAGAGCCACCTCAAAATGAGGTAGTTGTCAGGTGTTTCTGCTAAGTCAGGTGAAGGCTGTCCCAAGCCACTCTGCATCCACAGCCCCCCTGGTCAGCAGCTTTTGAGTGATTGATAATTTTGCACAGGAAACAGAAGCAGAAATTGGTGTGAATTCAGGATGAAGGGACGGTTGCTTGTACTTGGTATTTCCTGGCTGTGCTGTGCTCTGCTGAAGCTTAAATTTCATTCAGGAGTAGTTTTTGTCTGTTTCTTTGGTAATTATTTCCATTACAGGGATTCTGTTTCAGAAGGGAAAGGGTTTGGCCGGGTTTATCAGTGAGTGGTGTCTTCAGCTCTGGCTCTGTCGTTTGCTGTGACCAGCTCCTCTTTGCTTACCTACAAACCTTCCACATTTGTTGAGTTTCCTGAGGAGAAGAAGTGCTCAGCAGGAGAAGGAACAGAGTAGGAAAATTCAGAAGTCATTTGTGGAATGGTGGTGATTTTCTCTCTCCCTTCCTCAGCTTAGGGGTCACTAGAGCAGAGCCCTCAGGACTTGGGTACTTCCCATGCTGCACCCTGACTGTTTTGGAAGAGACTGTAGCTTTGTGTCCATCCAGTTCACACCACACAGCACAGGGTACCAAGTCAGTGGATTATGCTGCAGCCAAAGGAGCAAGTGTAGGCTTTCCTTTGACTTTCTTTCCACATCCCAGGTCATGCCTGCCAAAAGTTACAGCTGGAAGTTAAAAGTGCAGTCCTTACTGGGCATAACTGTGACCCCATTAGGGATTTTACCAGTGTAAGGATTTAAGGACCTGATTAGATGTTCTCTGCCCTTGAGGACAACACTCATTGGGGTCTCCAAAGAGTAGAGAAGTCACTTGCATAAGGATTTATCTAAAGCAAAGAAAAAATTTATAGGCCCTGGAAAAGGGTCTTATCTGACTTACTGTTCATTAAATCATTTCCCAAAAACAGGTGGGATTTGGAGGTTTGTTTCAACCTCCATAAAAACAAAGCTACCATTTTAAGAGCTGAATTTTCCTGATTTTTTCAAATCAAAACTCAGATCCCCACCTACCCTGACCTTTTGGATTTTGCAGTGACATCTGTGCTCAGTTACTTATTGGGCTGCTCAGAAAAAGCTGCAAAACATTCCCCTTTCAGCAATTAATTCCAGCTTTGCTGATCTAATGCAACAGATAGGTAGGCAGGTCCTACCCCAGTACTGAGACATGCCTCTTCAAATTATATCTCCCTGGTATCATAAGAGGCAATCTTAAAGTGTTTCAATCTTCAAGTGAGTTTCAACAGGTCTTATTACTTGAGAAAAGTAATCTCACAAAAGAAGAATAAAAGCAATGGATTTTTTTCAAAGAGCAGTTTGCATCAGTATTTTTCTCAGTGATTCAAAATCCTTCACAAAAGCTGTTAATTGCACCATTTTATATTAAAAATATATTTAGTTTAGGGTTTTCTATCCTGGAAAATGACAAAACTGAAACTTCCCCCGTATCTTGGAATTGGAGTTTTGCATTTTCCATCCTCAGAGCAAACATGCAAGTAAGATACAAAATGCATAATCAGAATACTGTCTCCTGAGGAGCACAGATGACTTCAGATCTCTCTAAGCTGCTAAGGAAGATTTTAGAATGGCAGTGCTCCCATCAAACCCCAGAAGTGTTCAGGCTGGATATCCACAGTAGTCCCCTCAGGTCTGAACTTAAAACAAATCTGTAAAACCCCAATGTCAGCACGACCAGCTTGGTTCAGCCTGCTGTGGTACAACATGTACAATGACCCACTTTTCCTGGAGTGGGAAATCAATCACTGCATCGTCACACATCAGTTTAGGAGCTGTAGTGGCGGAAGCAGCTTTGTTTCACATTAGCAATTTGGGTGGGCAGAGAAATGGAAAGATGTATGATGGAGATCCAGGGAACAAAATTAAGCACGGTTAAATGAGAATCCATTTCCTGCACGCAGTATCTCTCTGCCTGGGGCACGCTGTCTATCAACAATACACAGGTACAAATTGGCCTGGAGATGTATCTTTAACTATCCAAACAGAGCAAACTGCATTAGCAGGATGCTGCTCTGCCGGGCTGGTGCCGGGTGACTGGGGAGCGGGCACATTAGATAGGACAGCAGATTCTTTCCCGGTGACTGAAGTACTGTGGGGTGATTAAAATAACTGCTACTGTATGAAGAGATTGAAAAGGGACATTATAATACAGTGCAGTTAAATCAGACCGATGGGTGTTCTGCAAATTTGCAATATTTACCGTTGAACGTAGCGGGCGCTGTCCAGGAGAAAGCAACGGGATCAGCAGCTCTGCTTTGCATGAAACAGTGAATAAAAGGTAACTTCTGTCTCTTTTTTTTCCCCTCCTGTTTGAACAGGTAATATTTTTATACTACTTTCATCAACATATAGGCATCACTCCTGGGGAAGAAATGAAAGTCTGTTAATTTATTTGATCAGACATGAGAAATAATAGAAAACTGAAACGAAGACTCGCATTTGTCATATGTTTGAATTAGTGAAAAGCTGAAGAAAGCAGAAAAATATTGCAAGGAGTTCAAAGATGAGAGGTTTTATCGAATTAGAAAATTATTAATAGCATTAATCATTTACAAAACAGGCTTCTTAACATCTATAATGACTATATAAAGGATTGGAGAAATAAAAATCAAAGAAAAAATTAGCTATAGAAAGTTGCACTTTTTCGTGTGTGTGTTTAGAAAGAAAGGGATGAGTTTTCACTGATTTATGGCCAGCCAGCCTCACTGGAATGGTTAAACTGTGAGGAAAATACCAGGTGAGGATCTAGCCCTGAAAGGATAATTCAACATGAAGTACCAAGAGGCAGCTACAGTCCAGATTACAAGTAATGTGATGTATAAACTTACAGCTTATTTCAGCAGCCCTAGTTCCTCTTCAGCTCTACATAGAAAGTTAAAAAAGGATGCTGAACTTGTAGTTTCATCTACTGTATTATTGCAGAGTTAGTATCTCGTAGCCTCAGGACAGATGCCTTCTTCTCAGAGTACGCTGTGAGGCTTTGAAAGCCTAAACAAGGCATCTGAGAACCTGCTGAGAACCAGAGGTGGAAGGCAAGCAAAGTACTGTGATAAAAAAAGAGGGCTTTATTTCAATATAATCACAGCAAAGAGCTGTGTTGTTTGATTTATGAAGACATAAAAATAGATTAACTCAGAGGTGCAGGTAGAGCAAAAGGTATGAAAAATGTTGATGGGTGATGCAAACTCTGGGTGAAGTCATATGCTGTGGTCAGAGACTACTGCAAGTATTATAAGCTGCACATCTGCAGCTCTACCAGCATTACAGGAATGAGCAGTGACTTGAATGATACTCTGAGATGTCCTGGCTGGGCAGTGTCCCATAGGGTTTTGCACAGGGTTCTTTTGGAAGACCAATACATTTATTTCTTTGTGGTCTAAAAGAGGAATCACCACCTTAGGGTAGCCTTAGGCTAAATCATTCTGAACAGAAACTTGGTCACATGCTGAGATACCTACTTGAAAGCTTCATCTTAGTCTTGAAGTCAAACAGCTCTTTTGTCTCCCAAAATGGCCTCAAAATGGTTGTGTTTGTAGAAGTGTGTGTTGGGCCTGGTGGAGGGTCAGACTGATCAGAAACCTGTTTCTCTCTTTCAAAAGCAACTGTAATTCAGAATCCTGTGGTACGACCTTGCCAGAGCTCTGTGTGTGAGTCTAATTCACAGATCCACTCCTGTTAAAAGAAAAGAAGAAAAAAAGAATCTATTCTCAGTGCAACAGTGAGTAGAGCAAAGGTGTTAATGACTGGAGCTGAGGGATGAGCATGAGAGACCCAGTTTACCGTCCTGCTTGTCTGCTACCAGCTCAGTAACTCACCAGGAATATACTGTCTTTGCAGAATTTAAGGTGGAAACTGAGACAACAGACTTCTGAACTTCCACTGTTGGTGAAAATATTGTTTATATGTTTCAAAATAATATTTGAGTTCAATGAAAGTCTTGGGATCATCAGTTGCAGAAATGTAGAAATGCTTTTGAGTGGGAAGGCTCTACCCATGCTCGATGTTTCTACACTATCATGCAGCTTGCCAGGGAGATAACTGCAACTGTCAGGCTTTTTCTACACAGTAAAGTTGACTCAAGGACAGGCAAGGTTTGCAGGCAGCATGAACTCAGCCTGAATATAAGCTGCTGTGGGGAGTAGAGGGGGTGTGGTGTGCTGGATCTAGACATATTATAGACACAGTTAAAATGAGCAATCTTGTTGTCTCTAATAAACTGAACTTCCAGACCCCTTGACTTCCAGAGGACTCTGGAAAGCCAGTATCACAATGAAATACCTACTCTTTTAAAGCCCTCATGCATTACAAGACAAACATCAGAGACTCCCATCTTTTCTCCTCTGAATAAATTGGTGAGAATGAATAAATTTATTGCAGGTGGAATTTCTGTTGTTCCTTTCCCCTCTTTCACTGCACTGGTGCTTTTTGCCAAAGGAGTTAGTGCAACATGCTCCTGCCCTCCTGCATGGATGTTGAAAAGATGTGTCAGAAGCTACTGGTGAAGGGTAAAGTCACAGGTGTGCAATGGTCCCAAGGGGAGAGGCAATAATGGCTCTGTAACAAGACATGACCTTCTGCTATAAACCCATTGCAAATGGTGTCCAAAGCCAGACCCCTGAAATTGCTCCACAATGAAGACCAATCAAGCAGACTGCAAAAAACACTTTCTAGTCAATCCCAGGAGGGCACTTTAAGGGGAAAAAAAATCTGTTCTATAAATGGAAGAACCAGACTCCAAATCTGTTTAAGGAAAGAAGAGAAAGTTAAAGAGGAACATTTGCCATACCCATATTCATTTGGAGATACACTCTTTGAGTGCAAGATGATGTGCAAACTTCTATGTTCTGGCTGCCTTTTTTAGCTGGAAATGTCTTACAATAGCTTGTACAGATGTAACTAATTACATTCCAGAAACTAATGCAGCCCCTGGTGGGGGTGGAGGAGAAGGGGAAGAATGGCCTTGACAGAACAAGGAAAGAAATAACTTTTGTGAGTTACAGGGACAAGTAACTCTTATTTTATTATGAGTCCCTGTGTTGCAACAGAGAAACGCAGGTTGCAGATTACAGCATAGTTCTGTCTTTGCTATTCCTCTCTGGTTCCACAGATCTGTGTTTTTAGTTTTGGGATTTTTTTTTTAGCATTCATTCAAATATGGACTTGTGTAAAGCACTCTGGATTTGAGTGTGGACAGGCAGTACATTAGCTAATATGATTCCATTAAAAAGGGATTCCATAGTCAGTGCCCCAATTAAACGAAGAAGTGTCAATATTAATAAACCTTCCAAAGAAAGGGATAAAATCAGATACCCACAGTGACCCCTCAGACATGAATGCGAGTCAGATCAATACATACCCCTGAGCACCGAGGGAAATAGATAAACAACAACAATGTATCCAGGCCATGGGATTTGGCAGTACTGCACAACCACAAAGTATCCTTTGTTTTCTCGAGTTTTACTTTACAGTCCCTTACTCTCCATCCAAACAGCAGTGTCAGGAGCATGAGCTACTTGTCTGCAAACTCCAGTTTCTTGCCAGAGTTCATCCTGTCTCCCCTTGATGCCTGGTCTAAAAAGGATTTCTTGGAAGCGTAAAGATGCCATCCAAAAAGTTGAATAAGCAGTAATCCAAATCCCTGACAGCTTACATCCCTAATGCAACCGAAATGATTTTCATTCATCTTCTCAATTGTCATCAAATACGGATCCACGGTGACTGGGCACAACTCCACTACACATTCACTTTCCTGGAACTGCACCCACTGGGGTCCAGCTCAAAGTTTTGCCAGTGCAAAGAGGGATGTAAGCAAACACCACAAAAATGCAGTTGTTACTTTCTACAGTGTTTTGCTACTTTGGGAGTGTGGCAAGGCTGTGCCCTTATCTTCCCTACCCAGATTTCATGTTCGTGATGCATATCTCTGTGCCATCAAGGTCTGGTGGTTACAGTGCACTGTGCTCACAGCTACAGTACTGGAGGGTTTAAAACATTTTAGAATTTCAGCATCTGTTTTATGTTGATTTCAGGAGAATGGGAGAAAGGATGCCAAGTTCCAGGGAACAATGAACACTTTGGGCCAAACTCTCCCTTTGTCTATGCTGGTGTAAATCTAACATCTCTTCATCCAGCTGACAGGTAGATTTGAGATAGTGTAATATAGGGCAGAGTCAAGTCCTTTAATTTGGAAGAACACAATTGCTTCCTCTGGTCCATGTCAAAGAAAATATATTTAACATATACAATGGATAGCAGAAGAAATTTTAATTAACATTTTGGGTAAAAATTTTCCATTCTGAACAGAAAACACCTAAGACAAAAAGTGAGAATGTTTACCATAAGCAACCTAAAGGGAAGTACAATTAACATGTGTTTAGAACCTTGAATTGTTCTGTTAATCCACATGCATTTATAATTTCAAGTTTTAAAATAACTAATGATGTCCAAATAGATTTTAACATCTATAAAGGTGCCATCCTAAAATACATTGTTGGGGGAAAATGAAACTGAGAATGAAGTTGTTAAGACTAATTCATAGTAAAGAAATATGAGACCTCATAATTCTTCCCAAAGCATCACAGTTAGTGAAATATTACACTCTTTTTTTTTTTTTTTCGTGCAGCAGAAAGACAACGGAACAACATTATGCTCTAGCGGTCAACAGTAATTGCGAACTGATGGCCACTTCTGAGCACGGGAGTGTTCTCTGGGCCGCGTTTAGTCGCTGGCAGTGCGGGCAGCCCCAGCCCGGCGGGCTGAGCCGGCAGCGGCATCGGCATCGTGCCACACGGGGGAGTCTCAATGCGCGCTCCGAGAAGTTCGTGTTCCATAAATCACTCGCTCTGAAACCTGATTTCTCCGTTCTGCCGCTTTGTCAGTCTGTCTGAGAGATAACACAAGATCTGCAACACTTAGCGCAGCAAAAAGACAAGCTGAAGCCACGATGTTTCTGTAACAGAACGGGCTGTGAGTGCAGCGCGTCGGGTTTTGGTGGTGGGGAAATCTGTGCCAAGCATGATTCCCTTTATTAAACACTGTTTGGGCCACCAACTCTGTGCTGGTGTTGCCATATAAAACACTAAGAAAAGTTAAAGAAATCTCAGCCATCAACAATAAAATACTATAGATTTTATGTAATCCATCTGAAAGCAGAGGGTGAGCAGGCTCATTGCATGGCACAGCAACACGGAATCTCAGCACAGGGACAGGGGAACAGCAATGCTGGAGCAGGATCCGGGCCTCTCAACATCACATTTCTCATTGCAACATATTCTCATAGCCTTCTACAGCTACAGGAATAATGGGCATGGCCCATGGTGTGGGCAGTCTCTGGGTGCATCTGTCCTGGGATTTAACAAACCTGGTTACCTCGACGAAACTCACCTTTCATTAAATACAGGCTATGAGCAGTGGACATACTGCCTGAAAATCAAACAGCATATATTGAGGGGTAAAACTTCCTCATTCTCTATGTCCGTTTCAAGCTGGAGGACACAGCAGTGATGAGGATCCTGAACAATGCACAACGGAAGCGTGGACAAAGGTCTCTCAAGATGGCACAGGTTTTCTTGCACTGCACAGACCGTCCTAACGAGCTTTCTCTTGGATTTTTATACATCATTCATATGACCTTACCATGCCACACAGAAGACTTATTTCCCAGCTTATTGTTACCTGCTGCTGATAGAGACGGCTGCGAGCACAATATACTATTATCCAGCAAAACAACATGTACTGACAAAGGCTGTTTAGTGAGCATTGGCCACCAATCTGAGAAAGCCGGGGTCACTGCTGAACAATACCAAGAGAGGTCTCACTAGTTTCTTCTTCCTCCTCCATTCAATGAGCTGTTAATAGACAAGCTGTTAGAGAGAAAAAGAACTAAATAGTTTACAAGCTTACATTTGAAGGCCTGTGAATTGCATTAGCTGAGCCAGCTGAGTGAGAGCCAAGGCAATCTCCCCACGATTGTAGAAAATGTGGCATTGAGGCATGTGGAGGCAAAGAAAGAATGACAGTGACCAGGTTTACAATATGCAAAGCCAGAATAATTACTGCTTACTGTGATATAGAATTTTTAGGTGAACTATGATATGGAAATGAAGCATCTCCTTTAAATGCATAAACGTGTTTGTGTATTCATATTTTAAAACTTTCTCTCTTTTATGCAAATATTAATTTATCGTCTTAATAAAAATTTTCTGAAGTTGACTTTTAATATTTCCTCGTTGGACCTTTCCCCTTCCTACCCCTCTTTCTCTGCTGCACAGGCCATTCTCAGTATGAGCTATGACTACAATCTTTTTCATTATTCACTGGGTTTTTTTGGGCCTTGCAGTTATGAATAGGAATGTGAATCACTTCCAATACAATTACCTGGACAATTATTTGGGATCTATGGAATTGGAACATGGAGCTGAAAATATGTGGAACCCTTTGGTTGCCAGTCAGAGACTGACAGAGTAATTTTTAAAATTTCTTTCTGTCCTTTAACTTAACCAGAGGGGAATAAAATTTTTGAAAAGCATCAGAACAAGAAAAATTACTAATAGTGAAACAGAAAAATTGAAAAGTAAAGAATTGAACCATCAGATCATTCATTTTAAGACATTCAGTGGCAGAAAAGAATGAAGGAAATGACAGTTAAAAAACAGCCACTACTGAACAATGATAATTCAAAATTTCTACCTTTGAGGAAAGCTCTGAAACTTTTAAGGAGTCAGATTTTCACACAAAAGGATTGTTTTGGATCAAATACAGTTTGTGAAAGTTTCAGGTTAAAGATTTCAACCTGCTTGCAAGTTTTCTTCTTTTTGTTGTCCTCCCAATCTTTGGTTAGAAACAAGCCAGGTGCTGTCTCTAACCCGTTGCTGCAATGACAGCAGTAAGTGCTGAGGTAGCTGGTTTAACACAGCCCTTAAAAACAACCTGAGAGGATCAGGCAATTGCTGAGAGGGCTTTCGGCAAAGGATAGTCATGGCTTTTGTTGTAACCTGCACTAATGGGTGGTTCTCTTTGATAACTCATTTGCAAACCAGCAGAAATCAGCCTGACAGCAAACACAAATTTGTTTTTTTAAAAATTATTTCTTGGTATATTATCACATAGATCGTTCAAAAACTGATCTAGCCTGGGTTAGTGATCTGGATAACAGCTTTTCTACTCAGGCTTGAGCTTTGCCCATTAAACTTTGTCTCAAAATCTGAGTATCTTTAGCAAAGAGGAATCTTTCAGTCACACTGACTTAGAGTACCAGCCACCAGCCGTGTCTGAAAGGAAAACATTATTCTACACTCAGAAATTGAACATCTCTCTACATGGGACAAGAATTTCTGCCACTATTTTAAGACCAATAGCAAAACTCATGTTACCTCAGAAGGGACAGAGTAGCTTGCTGAATTGTTAGATGCTCTCTTTTTCTTCCAGTTCTGCAGCATCAGTGCAGATGAATCAGCTTCTAGAATTATAGTCACCTGAGAACAGATCAAGTGGAGATTATGAATTTTCAGGTCCTTGATTATGAAAATTTTTCAAGTATTTTCTGAGAAAAAAATCCCTTTAAAGGCTTCAGAGAAACCATCATGTCAAGGGCAATTTGTTTCAGTGAGAGGCTGAGGATTTATCTAATCAAACCTGGGAACGGTTCTCTTTTGTTTTGGTGGGTTGGTTTTCCTGAGCTGTTCAGTTTGCCCTCCTGTTACATCCTTTCATTCAAGTTAGTAGTTTCCTTGGGTTGGCTGAGCTTTATTTCTGCTTTTAATATTCCCTATCGATTTTATTGTAGTGCACTTACATGCTGTTCAACAGTCCCCTATTACTGTAAATAAAATAAGATAAATAACTTGGCTTTCTTTCTGCATTTAAAATGTTTGGCAGCAGCCATCTCCACCCTTAACTGAGCATTTGACAGTGTTACTGCCAGTATCTGTGAGGGCAGCTCTGCGTGCCCTCTCATGTCACTGGTATCCATGCTGGTTAGATAAAGCTAGCTTGGAGTTTGCTGATATTACTGGCTGGCTTTATCTAGCAAGCAGAGGTACCAGTAGCATCTGTGCATCTGTTGGATGTGCAGATGGAGGCTGCTGCCCTCTTAGACACCAGCAGCAATAGCAGTGTTAACACGTGCATCTATGACCAAGCAAGATACTGCTTATCTGCAGTGTATGGGAAAGTCACTGGGGCTCCAGTTTTCAGCTCAGGCAGGTGTTATTCCTATCTATCACTGACAGGTTTTGGCTTAACTGGTCACTTAAATAACAACGATAAAATCCAAAATACAGCTTCATCTGTTTTCCCCCTTGTGACTCCTCTGCCCTGGCCTGTTCCACTGTCCTCAGGGAAACAACCTGCACAGTCAGAGTAGAGAAGGTGCATTCCTCTGGCTAGCAAGAGTCCAAATGGCATTCCCAGCACCCACAGTCCCTTCAGACTCCTTGGTGCTGGTGCTGTTACCAGCACAGCTGGAGGTCAAAGCTGCTGCTGCAGGGCTGGGGCAGCTCCCGGAGCGCATCCTGTGCCAGGCTGTGCTCTGGGGGTGCTGCCCTGCCTGGCTCTGGGGGCACCACCACACACCTCTCCTGAGACTCACTCCTCCCTTGCAATGGGCCTGGCCTGTGAGCAGGAACATTCCCACAGCTTATCCTGGCTGGTTTGGGTATGGATAGCACAGCAGCTGACTTGAGTGCTTGAATGACTGCCAGGATCTGCTTAAGGCAGCACAGGACCACCTTCATTGCTAATTTGCCCTGGCCAAAACAGATCAAGCTTTTGGTTCTCCCTGAGTGCCCAAGACTGACTGCACCAGGCCTGAGTGGCTCAGTAGTGGTGTCCTTTACCTCTGCCAAGGTTACAGATTCCAGTCTTACTGCAGGTGATGCTCACTCCTCTTCAAGTCCTGCAGGTTTTTTCCTGTTATGCCTGTAAGCCAGCTCTGAAGATCAAACCTGAGTGGAGGCTCAGATCAACACTGCCAATAGATGTCTATACTCGTTCTCCAAAAATATACAGATGTATTGTCCTGCTGTGCTTTGCATGGCTGCAGCCCAGATAACCTGTAAACCAGACCTTCACATGGAGTATGTTCACATCCAGACATGCTGAAATGATGCCAAAACTTCCTCCAATGTCCCAAATTTCGGAGTATGCAGTTACTGGTTTTGGCTCACTTTTACTTAAATACATACTTGAGATCTAAAAAGACTCTGTTCTTTTAAATTTGTTCTTGTAAAAACAAATCTATTCCAGTTAGTTAATACAACCTCTTTTGAAAAGAGCTGTGGAATATCCTTGTAAATATACTGAGAAAGCAAGTAATTAAAATAGTCAAAATAATAAGAAAAAATCATATGACTTTAAGAAAGCACATAAAGAGTAATCAAGCAGGGTAAAACCAAATAAGATTAATTTGAGTTACAGACTCAGTATATGGTGTATTGTATTCTTTGGACTGAACAGGAATGCATGCTGTGCAAGGGTGTTCTGAACTCCATGAAAGAGTAATCTTTTACACAACCTGTAGTGCTGTGCAAATAAATGTTGTGAGGCAAAATAAATAAGTTTTGAGAAACGAATGACTTTGGCAGTAGTTTGCCAATTAATTAGAACAAAAAGGGAAGTCTAGCAGACAACACAGAGATAAATAAGGAAGAGTTCAAGTTGCCATAAAGCTTTTGGTATCTCTCACTTCACTTTTTGCTAATTCTTCCTTCTCACAAGCTTTGTGGGATTTTCTTTGAAGGGGGAAGGGAGCCAAAATGATGCAGTAGCAATTCTGCTCACTCCTGAAATGCTATCTCAGGGTCTTTCCTCAAAAAAGGTTAATTGTAACTTGATCCTTTTGTTCTAACAAGGCAATGAAGTGTGAACTAGAATGGAGAAAGAATTAGAGAAGATTTAGTTAAGTTGCATGTATTCGAGATAGCAAGACCTGTTCCCCTAAAGCAGTTAAGGAATTAACCAGTGCAATTTCGTAATTATTAGTTATCGTCTCTCAGAACCTGTGGAGGATAGGTCAAGTCTCAGAAAACTAGAGGAGGGCGAATATAGTACCTGCTTTCAAGAAAATGGAAAAGAAACCACATATTTCTCATCCTAACTTTAAACAAGTTATAACTGGAAAGAATAAATTAGGTATTATAACATTTGCAAATTACACCATTTTGGAAGGGACTGGAAATACTATAGCAACACAACTAGAACTAGTGCTCTTGGTAAACCAGGGAAATTATTTCAATTTAACAAGGTCACATTCACCCAAGTGAAATCAAAAGAACTATATATAGGCTGGAGAAGCCAGATCTCCACATACCAAAAAGGCAGGAGAAACCTGGAAGATCTGAAGGTGATAACATCCACAGTAAATGAGAAGTGAGATGTACTTGAAAGAAAGAAAATCTTGTAAAATGTACTAACAGTAGCACTGCTTGTAGCATGTCAAACATCATTACTCTGCTGTGCTCAGAACTACTGGAGGTTTACCCAGAATCTGGCTTAATACCATATTTTTAAATAAAAGGTTCAGTCCCACTGGACAGGAACAGGAATAAATAGAAACCTGTAAACTATGAGAAAAGTTTGGAGAAACTGAGTTTGTTTCCTGTACACAATTGAGGGGAGTATGATAACAGACTTCCAGTGAGTAAGAAGCTACTGAAAGAAGATAGTAATCCATTATCCACTGAGGTTAGGGCAGGAAATATTGCTTTAATTTCCCAGAAAGGAGATTTAGGTTATCTTTCTAACTATAAACCTAGGTAAACACTGGAACAGGCTGCTAAGGTGTCTGTAGAATCTCCATTACTTGGGGTTTTAAAGAACAGATTAGATAAAAGAGCTGTCAACCTTGTTGGGGATACGTGATCTGCATTCCTCAGCAGAGGTGGACATACACCAAATGCCCTTTAAGCTCCTTGCCAGCCCTACCTTCCTCAGCTCCTGGAGTGCTGTAGTTGCATAGTTTTGTAGTTGCATACACACCCTGATTTTAATGAAAAACAAGCATGCAAACAAGCAACAAAAAATGCAAAAAAGAAACTAAAAAATGTGGATCCTGGCATTGCAAAGATCAGAGATGAGCAAAACAAGTCAGTGTCTTTTTGCTGACTCTGATGATTCCAGATCCAGCTGTGTTTTAACAGAGGTACAGAACTTAGGCAAGGAAGGAGTAGGGATGCTGAAGGTGGGGAAGGCAGAATTGGGGAATACTCTGCTACCCATCCCATAAGAGCCTTTCCTGTATTGTATCTCCTGGAAATGATGGGAAGCTCTGGTTCTGTCTGTTCTTGTCTCTGCTTTTACCGGGTCCAGGGAGAGTCAAGGAAGGGACCCTTTGAGATGGACGAGCAAGAACTTGTTTGGAGCTGAAAGGAGCACACAAAGGGGTCTCTCTGAACATAATTTCCATGTTCTTCTCCAGCATCACAGAGTCTGTGGTTTGAGACAGAGAATCCCTAGAATGGAGCTCAGAGGGTGTGTAAAGGCAGCAACAGAGGAAAGGAAGAGAGTGTTTTAGGCAGATTCCTCCCCTGCACTGAGAGCACATTCCCTACACACTGGTGTCCCAACACAGTGAAATTTGCTGGTACAAAACTGGAGATTCAGCAAACATTGGGGAGTAGTTTAATATTTCTTCAACTATCCTCAGATGCTATTTTCTCCTGTATGTTCAATTATGCTGTGGATTTATTGATAAATAAATCAAGTCTCTGCTTTCAATTTTTGCACTGGGGGAAGCCACAGTTGAGTTCCAGAATTTCTGCATGTGAAATTCTCTTTGGTCTTTGAATCCTCTTGCAGATAAACTACTCTTACCATATTTATGGAATACCAGCATTTCAACACTTATTTTATGATCCATATTCTTCTACCCTTTTGCAAATAACTTCAGTTCTGTCCTGAAAGGCAGTCTCTTTCAGCTCACCCAGCCTACCTGTTTGTGTCTGTCTGCATTATTTATATCTCTACTAAAGCCATTCCTCTTTTCCATGTTCTTATAATGGTGCCTATCATGCAATATTTGGACAGGTACTTGTTGTTGATGAGAGTTTGTCCATGCTCCCACCTGAAAGCACAAGCTTTCAGCAGAGTTCTGAATTGTTGGGCCTCCAGCAGAGTCTCAGTAGCAGCAGATGTCCACTTCAGAAGTGAGTTATCAGAGGTACCTGGTGATGTTTGGGGTTTGATCTCTGCTTTTCTGAATAATGCTTTCTAATTTTGAAAACTTACCGTTTTGATGTTTACTGCTAAGCCACCATCATTTGGTAAATTCCATCCAGCAAGACATCAAAGACAGGGCCCACACCATATTTTTCTTGCTCAATTACACCGAGAGAGATATAGATTTTCTTTAGACAAGTTTTAAAGCAGCCGTTTCTACATATTAACTCTCTGTTTAAAAATATTTGTATTGCACAGCGGAAGGATGAAGAGAACAGTACTGTCCTCCTTTTCTTCCCTGATGTCTCTTGGTCTTAACTAGGAAAGATCCTTCCCAACACCACATGTGCTGAGGCTCAGAGAAGTGCACCGTGACATCAGGAGAGCACTCGCCACCCCTTCCACCTCCACCCTCAATCCTGTGACAATATCCCAGTGCTGGTGGCTCCATGTACCCACGGAAACCACGAGCTGTCTGGGGGATCAGGCTGGCAGGAGGTGACAGCTCCAAGTCCTCACAGAATGTCTCCTTTTGTGGTGCCCTGCAGAGACATTGTAACAGCATTTAGATTTCTAGCACAGCACCTTCTGCTGAGCTGCTTACACATCAAAGCAATGCCCAATCCCTATAGTGGGATACACCTGGGAAACAGTCTGTTCCCAGAAGTTACAAGGAAAAGGCTCCTGGGTTTTCAATATCAATATTTTAGCAAGCTGTACACCCCCAGAGGACGTGTTTGCTCCCCAATTCAGTCTGTTGATACTTTTGTCTGAACTAACCAACTCTGCTTTTCACTGTCATTTGTAATTACAACCTATAAATATTTTATATTACTTTAAAAACAGGTTTTAAAATATTTAAATGAATTGGGGCTGGTGAATTAGAAAGCCAGGAATTTGAAACTGAGCTTGTCTAATTCTCTGTGCTGCTTTCTCCAGCTTTTAACTGTAGCCCAAACACTCCCAACTTTCTGTAGGATAAACCAATGGGAGAAAATTTTACTTGCAACATATGAGTGGTTTGACTCAGTTATCAATGTCCTGTGTTTTCTTGCAATTATTTCAGCTCACTGAAACTGGGATGAGTATCCAGGCTGACAAAGTATGAATTTGGATGGATGGGCACCACAGAGGATCTGTCTGGATCTTGTAAAATTTCACAGTTACAACTGGGATTGATCTGTAAAAGGGGAGCCTGTTGTGATACATCCTGTTGTCATGCTGTGTGCTGTGCCCCATGCAGCACTCCCGGTATCTCCTGAGCTCTGCTTCAACAACAAAAGCACTCAGGGAATCCTTAGAAGATATCCCTTTCCATATTGCATCCAGTGACAACATCAGGGCCTACAAAGGATGTTTTCAAAATATTATGTGTTATAGATATGTCATGGCAACTGCCAGTATGTCCCAGAAATGTGCTGAGTCCTATAGTGAATACTTGCAGGAATAATCCCAGAGACTGCACATTCAAAATTTAGTTTTTATTTGGCATTTGAGGTACATATAAAGGAAAGTTCAAGAGCTGAATGCTGTTACTTATTACTGTTATGTTTCATTTTACCATAGACTTGCAAGTGTCCTATTTGAAGTGAATTACTAGCAAAGACAATGTAGAGGCCTTGAGTTTAAAAGGCAAAGGAAACTATTATGCTTATCAGAGTTGGTTTTTAGGAAGGTTTTCTTTTCTTAAGGAGCTCAAGCTATAATAGCTTAAAGCTATTATCTTTAATAACTAGCTGCTAGTCTGAATTTCAAACCAAATACTATCACTCCTATTTAACACAGCTGTCCATTCATCTACCAGCTTGTGCAGTGAGTGCATCTTTCAGGAGAAGAAGGGAAGAAAGCAATCACGGATGAAAGAACATTCCTGTAAACTCTATTATCATTTACAGAGTTACTGACCTCTTATTCTTTCTATCCATGATGTGGAAGGTAAAATTTAAGAACCATTTCTGATATGACACTCAAAGATACTGAATAGTGAAGCACAAAGCATGGTAGGAAGCTGTGTCAGGGGAGGTTTAGGTTGGATATCAGGAAAAGATTCTTCACCCAGAGGGTGTTTGGGCACTGGAACAGGCCCCCCAGGGAAGTGGTCACAGCACCAAGCCTGTCTGAGTTCAAGAAGTGTTTGGACAATGCTCTCAGGCACCTGGTGGGATTCTTGGGGTGTTCTGTGCCAGGAGTTGGACTTTGATGGTTTTTGTGGCTCCCTTCCAACTCAGGATGTTCTATGATTCTATGATTAACTGATACCTTTCAAATCTTTTCGTAGAGCTTAGGGAGGTGTGAGGCCAGTGTCTTGTCTCACACACTTGGAACTCCTATTAAAAAAGGAAGTTTTGGGCAAACACATATTTAGGATCTTTTCCTTAAATCTAGATCTTGCACTAGATTATTACACTGTGTATTATCCATAGACTGAAGCAAAGTACAGTTTCCCCTATTATCCTACTTAAACCCTAGAAATAGGGTTTATTTCACACACAGTGACTAGGTGGGAGCAGGGAACAGTATGATTGATTTTTGCTGTGACAAAAGCCACCTGGTTCTCCTGGAGAGAGGACAGGGAGGAGGAACCACACTTCCTCTTAGCTGAGCTCTTCATATGTTTCTGCTCTACTCAAGTTTATCTAAGGCCATTTTTTCCCCACTTTGACTCTTGGCAAGTCATACTTTGCATTCAAAGGAAATCTGCCCCAGGACTGTAATCATGGAATTAATAGACCTATGCAGGGCTTCCCTGAATCTGCATTCACTGAAAAACCCCATACCCAGCATGTCCATGAGGAACCATTCAAGCAGCTGACTCAGAGCATAAAGCATTTGAAAACACTGGCCTTATCTCCTCGAGAGTCGACAGCAAAATTCACGGCCACGTTGAAGGTTCTGGCAGTTCCAGAAATAGTGCCTGCTGAGCAAATAAGGTCAGAGTGGGTGGGTGAAAATAGATTGTTCTCAAAATTTGGCACATAAAACTTTAAAAGTGCTTTATGAAGAGAAATCATTCTCTCAGGTCTTGATCCTGCAAAAGCTCATGTGGGTCGAGTTCTCGAGATCATAAATTTAAAGATCTGTTTAAGTTTTTGCAGGGTGGGGTTCTGGGCTAAATAAAAGAAGGTGAAACATTAGCTATAGGAGGTTTCACCTTCAAAGGAAGATATCCATGTCTTTCTGCTCATTAGTTTTCCTGTGAGAAAAACACTCGACTAACTAATTTTTTTTCATTTGCCCACTCTTTCAAAACTTAAGAAGCGGTTCCTCTAAGGCAGTTGTTTTGATTTTTCCACTTAGGTATTCTAGGAACTTGCTTGAATCATTTGATGTTTGTGTTAATAACATAAAATCTCAGTGATCTGAAATCTTTATGTAATTAAGCAAAATAATACAGCTCCCTACATGGAACTAAAGTAGTTCGGGGAAATTCTCAGTGGAAATAAGGATGACTCATTCTTTAAGCAACACTAACAATTAAGTATATATAAGCTATCAGTTCCCAGTTGGAAAAAATGGGGACATTTATATAATAAAGGACTTTCTTAATCTGCATGGAAAAATGACAAGGTGTTTGTACCAGCTGAGACTGTATTCTGGAATGTGTTTACCGGTACTGAAGTTTATTCTCAAGAGCAGCATCCAGTGAATAAGACTGTACTGGTGGTAATTTTAAGCCTCAAATACTTGTAAAGTCATTATTCTGTCAGTCCTTTCTGGTGCCAAAGTCTGCATGCTGTGCATTTAAGAGTTTAAGACGAAGGACTGAAAAAAATTTCTACATTTAGGCATTTAGAACCAAATAAGAGTTGTGATTTGGGCAAAATCCAAAGAAAGAAAACCTCCTAATGAAAAAGCAGCCTTAGGTGCTATAAAATCACTATCTTCCTGATAGAGGTATATAATTTTGAAACTCTATCTACCATTCAGATTCCTTTTTTGTTGTCAGCATCCCCACTTCATTTGTGGTCTGATCACAGCCATGTCATTGCATGCCTTGTACTGGGTGATGGACACTGTAAGCACTGACACAAGCTCTTGGATGCATTTAGATCACTTCTGCCATTTGGGTTTTTGCCTGTCTTGCTGACAGAGAGATCCTTGTGTGGAGGAACTCAACAACTCCTGACTTAAAATGCCAATGGGGGTCTCTTCCAAATTAATCATGTATTGGCACCTGTCTCTGCTCCAGACCAAAGCGAGTCAGCCAGTCCCCACGCTGAAGGCTGTGTGGGCCCTCAATATTCACAGAATATTAAGAGAGGTGTCAGTGATATTGGCAGCACTGCTTGGTGCCTCAGAGCCCTGTTCTTCCCCCCAGCACGATTTGGAATCCCACATTATTTATCTCTTGAAGTATTATACCCTGTTTCCCACTGAAATCTCATATTCCTCTCAACGGGTGGGGACTAAGGCTGTGAGGAGAGGCAGCCAGGAACACAGAGAAGGCTGTGAGGGGCAGAACAGTCCTTTGGCTCCTGCCTCCCAGAGCTCCGCTGTGCATGCTGGGGCAGCAGCATTGCCCCAGTGCAGGGCAGTGTGAGGGGACACACTGCACTGGGAGACTCTCAGATACCACAGGGGTGGGACCGCACAGTGACCAGGGCCAGGCACCTCCTCATAATCCCTCTGCTGCAAGTGCTCCCATCTAAGAACCACTCAGATGGTAACAACAGCAGCTTTGCTGAACCTGTGGCTTTATGAACACCGGCACATCATCTGTTCTTTCATGCTTTGACTTTTCAGAGGCAGGTTGTCAGGAGGCACAGTGTCTGTTAAACACACAGCTCAACAGACACAGCTCTCCTGACAGTGACACACCCGTGTGTCTCTGCTTACACCACACACCCGGTTCCACTGCCTCCTTCCTAAGGAGTGAGATGGTTTTTAAACCGATACAAGATTTGATCCACCGTGTTTATAACACATATTGGATGAACACTAATTTGCAGGAAGTCTTTACAAGTGGAAAACCTTGCTAAAACACATATTATTGAATGGATATCTTGCTGTGCTTGGATCAATGAAGCTTATACTGTGGCTTAGGCCTAATCTTACGACAATTCAGCAATTGAATCCCCTCACGTTGGGCTGCTGGCAATGTTGCAGGATGCATTTTGTATCTACTGATTAACTGTGTTCAGTTTGTGCATAAAATGAAAAAGAAATCAATGAAAACACTCAGAAAACTAAAACAGAGAAAGACATGGACATATCAAAAGCAAAAAGAAGAAACAGCCCTGTAGATTCTGTAGTGAAATTGGGATTTCTTGGTATCCTGGAACGATTGCTAGGTCACCACACTAATTTTTAAACATTTAGTGCTTAAACTCCTGAAATATCAGCAACTCTGGACATGTGGTAACTTTACACAGGACCACTGCAAGATGTCCACCGGGAAGCTGTCAGGCAGCAGACAGGACTGTGATGATAACATGGTCAAGAAATGTTTCAGACTGGATTCCTGGAATCATGTAATTGTGAGAATGGGTGTAGGAATTGAGGTCTCTAATGCTTTGATACACAGTTGTAGGCAGTGAGAGGAAAGAGGCAACCCTAAAGCTTTTGCTTTGGGGAAAAACTTCAATCACATCTAATGCCTAATTAGACACTGGGAACTACACAGAAGCAATCTGAGTGTACTCCACAGAAAACCAGGCAATGTTAGTTTGGGTTGCTCAGGGAACTACCTGTTATGAAGATGGACCCGAGAATTCAATTCTCGCTCTTTAAGTGTTTTGGAAGTGATTTTCACTGTTGGTTTAATCTCCAAACGGGAAAAAATGTAGGCATAGCAGCCTGGATTTTGATCTTGCAAAGCATTCCCAAGGTTTGTCACTTGGTTCTTGTTAAGTGACTTCATGCAGCCAGGGATACATCTTTGCATGTGTATTTAATGCTTTTGAAAGGTGCTTAGCTGACAGTCTCAGAGGATGACTCCTGGGCACAGTCTGCCTTCAGATACGTGCGAGTTACTCCTCTTGATATGAGAGAGAACTGCCTTTGCTTATGAGAGATGTAGGCAACTTACATTTTACTCCTGTCTTTCCTCTGTTACTTTGACATATTGGCAACCCTGAACCTTCCCCTTTTTAATTATCACTTTTAATTCTTACACGATTCTTACATGACTATCATAGTGTGCCTACTGGAAGTTGGTGCTGAAGCTGCAGCTCTCTGAGCACAGCTTGCTTCATAATTTTAATCTTTTTTCTTTTCTTTAGACAAGCCTCAACATCCCTTGATGAAGTCTATAATTCTCCTCCAAACACCTCTACTGAGTACATTATTCTGTATTGGTCTATATTCTTATACTTTGATCTGATGCAGGATTATCTCACATTGGATTTGTTTTCTGGTGTCTGTTTTTGTTTATGCATCTCTTCCATTGCTTCCAAATGTGTCTGCATTGCTAAGTTCCTGTTCAGAGATTGATGCTTCCCTTCTCAAAGACCCAAACTTTCTTTTGTTTCTTTGATCTTTGGCCACTGTTTTTGTACACAGATGTAGCTTCCAGTTCCTTCTGTTTTATCCCAGTATCCAGTGGTGGTCACAGCACCATCTAGATTGAGCTTGGGCAAAAAAAAATGCAGGTACCTGGAGCAGCAGATTGCCCTGGGTGTCAAAATTGCCAGGGCCTGGCTGTGGGGGAGTCAGTCTGTCCTGGGTACCCCAGAGCCACACTGACAGCTCCTCCAGATGCCACAGGAGAGGACAGGGCAGGCAGGAAGCAGGGAGAGGGGGCAGCACCATCCTACCTGCTCCTCCCATGAAGGTGCTGCCTTACTGTCCACAAATCTCTTGTTCCTCAGTCCTGGTTATTTCCTTCAGAAGAGCAAAAATTAAATTTACCCGCACTTCTGAGAAACCAGGAGATTTTTTCTTATGCCATCAGACTGAAGCATTGTCTGCTCTACACTTTCCTTTATTTTCTCCCCCTTCCATTTCCATTGCTTAGGCTTTGTCATGATTTGAACCATCTGCTCTCTGAGAGTAATCAGATTAAAATATTAGGTTTCTACATTTGAGATTTCCTTTCTTGACACTCACAGAAAAGAACTGCAAGATGAGGTAGTTCCTCAAAAACTGCAATCACAGAGTCCTGTATTTCCCCAAATGAGTTGAAATTCTTGTTGTCTGTACTCTAAACATCACTTCCATAGATTATTTTACCACTACCATTACAAGACAATGCTAACAAGTTCTTCTGATGCTGTACTGATTTTCTAATTTCTTTTCTATTTTAATTGAGGTTAAAAGTTAACCATAGACTTCCCACTTTACAGTCTATTGCTTCTCTGCCAGGAAATCATCTTCTGTAAGTGTTATATTTGCAACCTAACAGGACACAACTCAGAAAGGGATTTTTGGTTTTCAGAGCTATGCTCAAAGCTTAATAATTGCAGTTTGTAGTGCCAAATACTTTTTCCTGATGTTACTGTGAGCAAGCAAGCAAATCCAGCTTTTCTCTCTAGTGGAAAAAAATCAGAGAACCCCAAGTGGAAATCATACTGAATCTGCAAAGATGCTAATGTGCTAAGAAGCTGGTCAGGCCTTAGACAAGATGAAAAAAGGCCTCCATTTCCTAAGAAATAAAGATTCAGGTGAAGAAGATGAATAAAGTCCTGTGGATAAAATGGAAAGTAAAGATTCAGCTCTTGTTTCCTATAAAGTGCTGCTCTCTCCCCAAGAGATTTCTGTTAGTCCATGCATTTTAGATTCCTGAAGTTTCATTGTTTCATCACAAAAATGATGGAATAACATAAACTAATGTCACAGTATATACTCTTGCCTCGGTATTAGTTGTCTAAAATCTTTAATGTTGACCAAGATACTCCATCTCATTGTTTGTAGCTTGGTGTAGGTTCATTTTTCACCACAGATCTAATGGATTCTTTCAGGCTTGCAAGCCTGAGTGAGCTGGACAGGTGAGGGTTGGCAACTGCCCCTGGCAGAGATCCATGACACTGGTACAACTCAACAGCTTTCCTATAGTTTGATTTTGAATATCATAAAAGCACATTTTGATAACAGATTAGTGCATCATATACTTAGTGTAACATTGTACAAACTCTGATTAACACATTTACATTTTATCAGTAAATGTAGCCACATATACAAAAAACTGTACATTAAACAATGCTGACAGGAACATGGTAATGTAAGTGTATGTGTCTCTCCTTTGGTACATAAAGAGTAATTTTTTTTGTGTTTAACTGCAACAGTCACATTTTTATTAATTGGTTATAAATTCCCTTAGTATAGGACTGCCCAATTATTATTAATTGTTCTTATCCTCAAAGAAACAAGCCCATTAGGCTCCAGAGAGCCATCTCGTTGCCACTGTACATCTGTGCATAGATTGAAGCTGGAGAATGATTCAGCAGCACTCAGCTACAGTCAGCCTGGGCTTCTCCTCCATGGGTGCATTTATAACCAAAAAGCCAACAATCAAATGTAAAAGGGCAACAGCAGGTTTCCTCCAGGGCTGCATCCAAACCCCAAATCACATCAGTAGTGGGGTCTTCCTCTTCTATTCCCCAGGCAGCTCTTTTATACATCTTGAACTGTGTGTGAACATTTTATGTGGAGGGGTTGTGCCAAGTGATCTTCCTGTCCTGCTGGGGACAGCCCTGGTGCAAAAGGCAGAGGGTATTCGTCCTTCCTCGTGGACACTGGAGTTCTTGGGTGCAGGCTGGGAAATATCATTGCTTGGGCATCTGAATGCTTATAATTTTACAGGTTTCTGACTGCCCTGTAATGTGCCTGATCATTTCCAGCACAGGTTCAAACACGCTGCCTTCAACCATGCTGTGGCTTGGGGGTGCAGCAGAAGGTTTGCTCCCATGTTTCTGTGCTACAGGTACTAAGTGCTGAAGTCATATTAAAGTGTTTCCCCTGCCCAAACAGGTTTCTGCCACTGAGCTCTAACCAACTGCTGTCCCACTGCACAGCACATACATGTTTTTTGTGCTGGTCCCCATCATTTTCATCCAGCAGGTGCTGACATAGAGTGACATCAATCCCTTCTCATTTCTCACAATTGTACTCAGGGTTTAGCAAAATCTCAGCTTTTAATCTCAAAGATTATAATTTTTCAGGAAGCAAGAAACACTCTTAAATCTTTGGAATTAAGTTTGGGTGTTTTAATGTAATTCTCACCTTTCAACTATTGGTTTCACCTTTGCCTTTCATTCTTTTGAGTTGTTCCTTGTCATGTTCTAGTTCAGAAAACATAAAAAGTAACCTTTTCCTAATGTTACAAGATATCAGGAGAATTGTCTGGCGGAGTAATGGAAGTGTTTAATTTCAAGGGTGGGGGGTGGGGGACAAGTTATCATTTGACTAGTACAAAGGAAAGGAATTATGTCTAGAGGCAAGGTCCCTGAACTGGAGCTTGGGGAGTGTCTTCCCATCTCCACTGTGTGAACTTCTTTATTCTCTTTTAAGCTTTCTATATCTCATTTACTTAGGCTTCAAGTTCTTTTGGGTAGAGGCTCTACCACGCACCAGTGCATTACCTGAAACTGTGGGGCCTTGAATTCTAATTGGAATGTCTTGGTACTGTAATAATTGAAAAGAAAAAAAAAAGCTCTAGTCATTGGCTTAGCGTAGGAAACAGGCAAGTCTCACAGCCTCTGATCCAGACTCACTCCTAAAGGAACTCTGTTCATCATCTCAGCCTTTTACCACAGTGTGAAGTTGGTTCTTTATATGTTTCCACACCAGTAAAGTGTATGTTGAAATTCTTATCTCCCTCCTAGGGGTGTTATTAGGTTTAATACATTAACATTTATAAGTACTTTTATATGCTTGGATGAAAGTAGCTATAGATATGCAGTAACACTCAGCATTAATGGTAAGGCTCAGCATTAATAAAGCACCATGGAAAGGGAAAGGGTGCCTTGCATCTGAGATCCAGCCCCTCTGAGGGCAGCACAAACCACAGGGGCATCCCAGTCCAGGGATCTTATGCTGGGCAGAGCAGGTATTCCTGGTGTTGAGTGAGAAGGAAGATGCTGGTGAGCAAGGCACACCATGGTGGGGACAGTGCTCACCACTGGGAGCTGGAGATCTGGCACGTCCCTGTCCTTCCAAAGCACAGAGCCACAGTCACCCAGCACCACACTTCTGCAGCAGGGAGTCTGAAGAGATTTAATTGCTCCAGGTTTAGAACTGGGTAATTGTAGCTGGTCAAAGTGTTTCAGCACTGAAGTAATAATTAACCATGTAGTGCACTGGTTCTCCTGACAGCCCTGCAGTCGGGTTTTGCAAAGCTGATTTCCTTCTCTATTAATATGCATTTACAGCAGAATCTACACCACTGACCTTATGTCTTAATGATCATTTGGGTATAGGAAAAGATGCAAGTCAGAACCCCAGAGGTTAAATGTATCTAACTGCACAGCAAAAAAATACCATTTGGTGTTGGAACTAATCTCAGTTCACTTTGAAAAAGAAAAACCTTCATTACATGAGATAATTTTTAAATGCCAAGATCATCTGTTTAGGAAACTCATTAAAGAGACTTTGTATTTCTGAGTTCCTAGGTTGTTCAGGTGAACCTTTTTTCCCGTAAAAGCCATATAATGCAGACACTAAACATATGACATGAATTTATTCAGATTCCAGATTTCAAAAATTTTCCTTGCTAGAGCTACATAACTGCAAGTCACTGTGAAGAAATTCCTGGTGTAAAATATGAGTCCAGTTGCTTGAGGACTGAAAGATGCAGCAATAACATTGAACAGATGAGAAGCTACAATGACTCTGAGTAACATGACTTTGAGAGAATAAAAAGAAAGAGAGAAAGGCAGAGTTAATGAAGCTGCCTGGCTGTTTGGGACAAATCCTGCAGACACAAGATATTTATAAGACTCTTTTTGGTTATGGTCTGATGGATCCATAGTTGAGTTCAATTAGATTAAATACCTGGGATCATCAAAGCCTTTGTGAGGCAGCTGACAAGGATGTGTGGGCTGTGTGCCTACAGGGAGCATTTGGAAAGCGTGGAAAGATCAAGTTGGGCACTTTCCTGCCAATGGGATTAATTCACTCAGCAGGGTCAATCTCATCTGTGTTTTATAAGAGAAAGAGACTGCTTTGAAGAAGGTGACATGTTAGAAAAGTCAGAATTTGAGCTAATCTTAGGGGTTCAAGTGTTTCAAAGTATTATATTTTCATTTGTTTTGTTTCAGTTTGAAATCCTCCACTGAAAAGTTTTACAGCAGTTATAAGGTCTTCTGCATCACTTAGAATCCCCTCAACAGCAGAACTGGGCCAATCCCAACCTGTTTGTTGTATTTGGGGTCTCTAGGAGCTTGTCATGAAAAGGGCAATTGCTCTTATTTCAGCAAATAATCCACGAGCACAGCAAAGCCCTGAGCCAGGGATAGAGCAGGCTGGGCATTCAGAGGAGCTGACACTTCTGCTGGAGGGGAACCTGAGGCTGCTCACCACTGTGGGCTGCTCTCCTTCAGCAGATCTTCCACTTAAAGATGGCATTCACACTGTTATTGCCATTACCACAGATACAGTATCAAAGAAAGTTTGGGTTTTATATGCAGAGACTCAAATTATTACGAAATATGACAGTGGAAGAAAAGATAAGGAGGTAAAATGTTGCTGAAAAGTCTATGTAAAGCAAATATATTTGCAGAGAATTTGCACAAGTTCCACCCCAGCGCTGCACCTTGGAAAAAAAAGGGATTAATTTGGAAAAAGAGAACAGGAAATATCACTATATTCAGAGCATTGTTCTGATGAGGAAAAATAACCTATTTAATTAAAGTAAATTGACTAATTTGAAGATGTCTGGAAGCTATTTCTGGACAATATTAAGGTGAAGGATAAAATGTATATTTTATAGGAAACATGGAAAATGATATCTTCTCTGATGACTGGCCAAAAGTATTTGATGTGAAACATGTCTCTTAATAAAACTGTTCCCCAAAATAATGATTACAAGGTGCTTCAGGAAATGTTTAAGTCTAATTTAGCTTTATTACCAGTGTTTTAGGTTAATGAAAAGCATTCCCTATGCAGCTGCACATTGCCTGGTGTGTTTTTTCTCACTATGTATCTCATAGCATAAACCATAAGAATATTAAAAAACCCCAACATACTACAGGTCGTAGTGTACTTATAAGCTGGTGGAACAGTGCTAGCACAGAACAACCTGGCTACCTGCTCCAGCACTCTTCTCTTAGCACCAGGAAACAAGTGCAATTATTTGTGAAGCATTATCCGTGTTCTTCATTTAAGAAAGGAAAAAAAATAATAGTGAAACATCCCAATTAAGGCACCGAAGCACTGGGGAGCCATTTACCACCCTAACCCCTTCCTAATGGAGACTTTTTTTACTTGAAGTACAGCAGACTGCATTATGTCTCTGCACTTTTCAAAGAACACCTCCAAAGACATCTGCAATGCTAAGGTATCTGCAAGCATTGATATGGTAATCAAATGTAAATGTCATAGCAGGTTACCCAAGATTATGTATTTTACACACAATTACATTCTCATTAAATTAATACAGGAATCTTGCATTAGCAAGTCACACTTGGTAGCAAATACCTACTAAATGGTTGTCTGCTACAGTGCAGAAAAATGCAAATTTTGACTGATGTTGAAATGCACAACTTCGTGGTCACAGACAAACAATAAAATTCCAGCTGATCTCTTTCTTAGTGGTTTGTGTGTTGATTTTTCCTTTCCTAATTTCTGTGTTACAGCCTGAGTATGTGATACACTGACCTGCATTTCAATACGTGCTTGAGAAGAACCCCAACCAACCACCAAAAGGAAGCACTGTGAAAATGGTAAAGTTTTCATGTCCAAGGGGTAAATGTTTGAATGATTTATGTGTCTAATACTATGCCCTCTTATCTTCGGCACACGTCTCTAAGTTCCAAAGTTTAGTAATTTCCTGACTTAGGATTTTGTGTTGCAAATTTAAAGGTGGAAGAACTGATTGTCTTCTTTACAGCCTTAAGTCTACCTCTTGGCATGCTACAAGGTTCCCTACATTAATGATTTGTTCCTTCCAGTTGACAGTACGGAGCTCTGGGCATTTGGCACTGAACACACCAACTGTGCTGGGTTACTTTGATACAGAGAGCTGGAATCCCTTTTTTACTTTTTTCTTGCTGCAGCAAAGGAATTCCCTACTTTCAGCTTCCTGACAAGAAAAACGGAGAAAACCTTGTATCCTGGTGAAAACTCCAGAAGTAATTAGCATTCCAAAGATTTCCATCCAGAAGCTGTGTCCTTTTCCCAGAACTCTCCAGGAATGTTAACTCATTAGATCTAATTGGGCTCTTTGCTACACTAGGAGACATTCTCACTGTCTAACCTGAAATGCTTTCATAAGACATGCTGGATGCTGTCACCTTTCTCCAGGAACTGAAAAGAGACTGCTGCAAGTCATGAAGGCCACAGCAAAATACAAACCAATGTGATGGAAAGCTGGGGCCATTCCCTTGGCTGTGGTAGCTCACAATAACTTTCACAAAGTCAATACTGCTACACTTAATTACTCGGAGTAAAAAAATTTGGGTCCATATTTTCATCAGCCTTCCCAAGCAATAGAATCTTTGTCGCCCACAGCACAGTCTTCATGGTGGCAAGAACAGAATTAACTCTGGCTGTGGAACCAGCCCAGATCGATCGCTGAAGTAAAAAGCCTTGTTACTTACAAAGACAGACTGGCATTAAGTATGCACAAATCATAGGCTGAGTCAGGAGAGCCTTTGCTACAGCTATTGTCAAAGGCAATGAGACAAAGTATTTGTGTAGATTCGGTTCTCATCAGAGATATTAATGCATACAAAAGCTTTTTGGACTCCTTTCTACAGCCCCAAACCTTAGCTCAGTCCTTAATCTCATGATTTGGCCTCAAACTTACAAAAAAAAAAAAAAAGCCGGTCGTGTAGCATTTGCAGCTGTCTGCACCATAATTCATAGTGGAACATTCATTTCTGCTTGATTTATTGATGGTGCTCACTTAAATCTTCTGTAGCACGATAGATTGCATCTCAGTAAAAAGGGCCAAACCAAAATGGTATTTGGATGAAGTATAAAGCTTTAGACCCTGACCTGAGCACATTCCTAAGGCTCAATGACTTCATCATCCAGCCATTGCTAAATTAAAGCTGAAGAGTGTAGGAAGTTGTGCATAGCAGATGCAAATGTGTTTTATATAGAATGTGCTAACTTTGACCATTTTTTTGGTATTGTTTGCACACCCAAGGAAAGTAACATGAATTTATACAGATTCTCTGTGGGTGTAGGAAATGCACACTCAACTAATAAAGGAAACTACATACATGAAAATTCAGTTTTCTTGGAATTTAACCAAATTCATCTATGTGAAGTAGACAGCACTTGCATATATATATGTATGAGTTATTTTTTTCTTCCCAGTACAAAAAAAAATCAATCCTCATCACAAGCCGATCTTAAGAGATCTATTATACGAGTTAAATAGTAGCAAAATGCATAAATTACATGGAAAATTCTGTGTAGATGTCCTTGCATGACAAAGATCAAAAGTTTGTAAAGCCAAAGCTGAATACATTTATGAAAAAGAAAAAAAGTTCCAATGTCTGTTCTGAAACTGAAAAGATTTGGGAAAACAAATCTCCTGTATGTTGAGAAAGAGGTAAAACAGAAAGAAAACTTGAAAGCTGCCTCATACAGTAAGTAACATTATCTGTGATCTGCATTTTAAGAGTATCTTCAGAAAGAATCAAGTCAAAACAAGTATTATCAATACAAAAGTATCATCAGCAAGGAGAGAATTTTATGGGCCTTCTTCCATGCACAGACAAAGAGAAATGAATGTGCAAGTAGGAGACTGAGAGAAGATTATGACATTGCATGGAATAATTGTGCTTTTATGTCCACATATAAATGAAGAAACAATCGACTCAAACTCAAAGCATCCTTACTTCTTTTTCCCTTTGTCTGTCACTCTGATGAAGAAATTACAAATTTACAAGTGATGAAAAATAACAGTTCACAAGGTATTCCTCCATTCAGCACCAGAACTGCTAAACTGGGCTGGTTTATGTAGGGATTGAGAACAACCAGGGCAAGGACTGTGAGCATGGTCTGGATTTCTGAACAGACACAAAGGGCCTCCACTTAGAGAAATGAGAACATACATAAAATGGCTACTAAAAGGATAAAACGTGTACAAATGTTCATTCATGAAAAGCAACATTCAGTGATAAAATAGCATTGCCGTTACTGCGGCATGAGCATCACAGCTCTCACCTTGCTTCACATACTGCTTTTCACCCAATCTTAATTTCCAGTGTCATTGCCCAACAAGCCCTGACCAAATGTTTCAAGGTGAATGCTTGGGAGATCTTTTCCACCTATTTTTTTTTTTGATGATACGTGTTAAATCATTCTTAGTTCTTGCTAACGAACAGTTGGCATTTTTTTCTATTTCTGTATGAAAGTCTAGCTCTTTTTTTTATAAAAGCACATACATTTTCACTCACTGTGTTTGACCAAAACCTTCCTATTTTTATTTAACACTTTATTTATTTACTATATCCAGATATTATAAATTAATAGAAGCAGCATTTTCATTATAATGAGCATGCAGCTATTTCAACCTGATCGACCTTGTTACAGCTTGTCTTTCAGTTTCTTAATTAAAAAGATGCAATTTTGTTTCCATAAAGCACCTAAGGAAGATGAAATTCTGAGCCAAAAATAAACTAAACCTCTTCTGGAATTTATAAAGAAATCTCTTATCATATTCCAGTATGAAAGGTCATTGATTTACTGCCTCTGACTAATTATAATTAATTTGGAAAACAGACTGTTTCTTACCTTCATTAATATTTTTCATTACTATAGGGATAGAGGTCTGAGACTTGGACAAAACAAGAAAAGTCATATTTGTAGAGCATCATTCTTTCTCTCTTTTGAGAATCTACTGAAGTCCTCAGAGAGGTAAGATATTTAAGAATGTGCTTAAATGTCCCCTGTCAGTAAAGCACATCAGAATGTTCTTCTCTTTGCTTGGAGAATTTTGGTATCTTTTTACTGTACTTGGTTGAACTGAGGAATCTTTCTAAATTCAGAGATGGAGCACAATTTGTACTGTATGAAGATAGACAAGAGAGGGAAATATAAAATTCAACTTCCTCATAAAAAGGAATCTTAGCATTATTTGTTGACTCCATTTTGCAGGAATGAAAATAGGTCATTTATACATATTTGCAAAATGCTGGGTTGACAGTGGTGCTTTGCAGCGAGGATTTGTTCATTGAGGTTACCTTTCCAGAGTCCACCTTTGGGGGAGTAAATTCTGAAAAGCAGCTGTGAGGCTTCCTATCAAAATGGTTTTGGGATCAGCATTTCAAGGAGCAAAGGATATGCTACAACTGTTTCACCTAATCCAGCCAAGCCCAGCAATGTCCAATACATGATTCCAAGGAGCTGTCACAGATGTTGTGACCAGTTTAATTGTCAAGGCTCTACTACTTTCTACCTAATTTCATAAGCATTTTACAAAAAGTAATGCAAGACATTAAATCAAGCCTTGCACACGCAGTTTAAAAATAAACTCAGGACTGTAAATGTTTATATTGTTAATAATAACATTGCAAACCCAAACTAAGCACAAGCAAGTGTAATGTTACCTGGCATATGAAATTCCAGATCAGAGTTAAAGCCCTTAGAAAGCAGTGGCAGTAAGTCTGTCCACTGACATCAATCAGCTTGCTAAATACCAAAATAAATGTAGGTCATTCTGAAAGCTGGTTTTGCCTGGTTTCTCCTGGTAACCTACATTGTGGTACTTTTAATTTTTCCCTAAGAGTCAATTAAAAAATGAATGCAGGAGGAAGGACTTTTTGCTAAGAGAAAAAGTATCTTCTCAATCTTAGATGATTATGGATTTAATGACTCATTTCATGAGTTGACACTGTTCCGAATGGCTTTAGTTAAGAAACCATCAATCACCGCTTGAAATTCAGCTTCTGCTTGAAATTCAGCCTCAAGTATTGGCCTGCAAACAGTTAACAGCCGAGGTGGATGATGGAAGATGGAGAGCAAGGCTGTGGCAGGAGGTGCCATGATTTTGTAGAGCCTGTTGTCTGTAGAACCAGCGTGTCCATTGCCCAGCCCATTCCACAGGAGCTGCCCAGTGCATTTCTGCAGAGCACAAACCGAGGGAGGGACTTTCACGTTGGGGCTGCACGGACAGAGCTGGGAACTCTCAAACGTCGAGTGTTTAGTTCCAGCTAAAGGACAACTTGTCAGCCACTGTCAGGGAATGACACTGAATGACGTCCAATTCATCCTTGCCACTAGATGACAGCACAGCAACACACATCTAGGAAGGAACCAGTATTTTGCTACGGGTTAAGAATTCGTGGAGAAACAGGTTTGGGGAATTTTAGGACTAGCCCCATGGAGGGAAGAGGTGACATGTAATTTCTGTGTCTTTGGACTTCACCATCCAGCATGAACAATGAGAAGGAACCTGCATGATGTCTGTGCTGCTGGGCAGGACAGAAAGCCTCAGGTACCTTGGAATGCTCAGCAGCTGGATGGTTTCTGGGTGTTTGTGAAGGTAAAGCAGAAGGTGTGGGAGCATGGTGGTGAGCAACTGTCAATGCCAAAACACAGACATGGCTACTAAATCCAAATGCCCAAGGAAGGTATTTGGTACAAGAAGAAATTATGGACATCTTTTTGAGATCAGATGACTTAGGATGTTTTAATTTGACAAGTCTTTTCTCAGTGCTGATCTGGAAACTTCAGTGATACAGTAGACCTTTACTCTACATATTGAATGACTAGGGAACTAGTACTGATGGATGCTTTTGGCTGGAAAACACCAATAATTCTGCCATTATTTAATGCACACTTTTTGGCACACCCAGGATTTCTGGTAAAATGCTTAGCTTTTTTTTAGTTGTTCTGATGAGAAATTAAAGACAATTAAGGGGAAAAACCTATGAATTCAATTTCATCAGCGTTAGTTCTAGGGAGTTGACCCCAACAAAAGTCTTTCTTTCTTTCTTTTCTTTTTCTCTACTCCTAGTTACACTATTCTTCCAACAAGGGAAAGGATGAGGCTACCACACAAGCAGGTCCCTTCTCCAAACTGCTGTAACACAGTCCACTCACTGGTGTGCCCCGTGCAGGGAGGTGGAATACAGGATCTATTGAGATCCTCTCAAATCCCATTTTTCTTTCTCAAGTCACTATAGTCCTTGAGTTTGAATGAATCCAATATTTAGCTATGTTAATTCTTCACTCCCAAAGAAGGAAGATCTAGGAGTAGGTCAATATTCCCGTGTCACAAGACAGGGCTTTACAACACACTCTGAGGAGAAGGGTCTCTCATGATGGAATAATCTACAAGTAATTAACTTTCCTTGAAATGAATTCTTGGACTGATCTCCCATTCTTCTGCAAGCACTCTACTTTCAAGATATTCTGGGGTCACTTCCAGTCTCTTTCCCATCCTCTGCCTTTTCCCAGAGATTTCTGATCATAAGACTTCTTTTGTTTGTCAAAAAATATGGTACATTCCTGTGAAAAGTTTTGCTTTTGACAAACCACTGCTTTTCCAAGAAATACCCTCTTGTTTCCAAATCTTTTCCAATTAACAGCTAGGGAGAAGTTTTATGGTTTTATGTGCAGCAAAAAAAAAAAAGAGGAAGAACCGTAAATTTAATTTTAATGTAACAATTTAAAACCCCTATTAAAAACATTGTCCTGCTTATCTGTCCTTTCTTAAAGGCATCCATGTCTAATACTCAGTTATGGGAGTGTTTTCCTCCATATTTGGTCAACATCCCTTCTACTGCATATTTGTACTTATTCACCACATACAGGTGGTGACACAACAGGACTTCAATATATTAGCATTTTGTGACCAATTCTTAAACATGTTTACAGTTTTCCTCATAATCCTGCTTTCTTTTAAAGGACAAGGAGAAATTACAGCCCACTGAGAAAAGGAGGAGAGAATAGTTGTGTGTGGGCAGAGAATAAGTGTATTCCAGAATTTCAAGGCTTTTCTTTTCATCTAGTTCTTTCTATTTGATAATACAGCTGGTTGATACCATACAGGGAGTACTTTATCATTGGCAAAAAAATGTGTAGGAGAAAAAAACCCCAAGCATGCCATTAATTGCTTATAAATATATGCTCTCAACCCTAGCAATCAGCCTTCAGGATTTCTAACCTCTAAGTTCTGTTCAATTCCTTCATTTGAATAAAATTATCAACTTGTATCTTTTCTAGCATGATTAAACACATTGCTTACAGGCAGGTTATGATTAAATAGAAAAGATTTGCATTTTTTGAAGTACACAGTCTGTGTTTCTCTCTGTAGGTGTGTCTGTGTGTACACGTCCCCACATAAACTTACACACGTGTGTGTGTGCAGGTCTGCACGTGAACAGGGGAGTGGGGAGCAGAAATGAAAACCCAAAGCTAAGTTAGATGGACTCATCTAGATGTTGAGACCAGGTATTTCAGCCTTCTGCATCCAGTTGCATCCACTGTGACAGCAGGAGAATTCAGTACTGGATTTCTCAGGGAAGTTTAACATCCGGGAGTTTGAGCCTTTCTCACTCTTCCAACCACACAGCTTAAGGAGCTCAGTTGGAGGTTGTTATTTCTTACCTAGAAGACCTGCGCTTTAAAAGCAAGTAGGAATAAAAAAGAAACTCTCTCAGCCTGCTGAAAGCTTTTCCTTTAGACAGTCATGCCTTGCATACATATGGTCACACCTGCAAACACTACAGGCACATTTGTGCAGGCCTGTTGAAAACCTGGCCATAAAAGTAATTTTCCCCAAAGCCATGGCTATAAAAAAAAATTTCCTTACTGAAATGTTACATGCTTTTAAATCTGTTTATATTTTCCTTGCTTATTATTTACTGTAGTTCCCCCTCCCACCTATGAAGTACCAAGTGACCAATTAGGCTGTGCTTGAGAGAGACACAAACATCCTCTCACATTATGATCTGACACTGCTGTGTTCTGATATTGCAATAATGAATGAGAAAATTAAGCGCCAGTAATGTGACATATCAGTATATAATGGGAAAAGCTACATGAGAGAGGGCACGAAGGGAAGTATCTCACGTCTGCTCACAGGTAATTGGGGATGAGGGGGGTGCTTCTGCTGATCATATGACTGCCTGTGGCAACTGAGTCCGAACTTCACTTTGCCATCACTTGGCTGGTTTAACACTGATACAACATTGTGGAATTAAGACTAACTGACACTGCTAAAAAAGAGGGCAACATGAAGCCTCCTCAGACTAAATATCATCCTGTTGATCTTCTTTTACTCAGAGTCTCTAGCTTTTCTCTGCCTGTGGCTGATTAAATAGGAGGCCTCTTGTCCCTCTAGGGTAGGACACAATGTGAGGTTGATGTTCATCTTGCAGTTACCCAAATTGCTTGGCAATGGCATCCATAAGGTACTAACATTCTTTAATAAGCCAAATGTGTATTTGGGTATGTTGGAAAATTGGTTGAAAAGACTAAGAAAAGGTGGTTACACATATGTGGCAATGCTAGCATGACAGATGGTATTTGTTTTATTTATGTCTTCACAACTGTGTTTATGTTCTTTTAAGAAGCCTGTCTGGGTGGAGTCTTGCAGAGAGGTTGTGCAGACTCCTTCCTCGGGGAAGCTGTTGAGTTGAGTATTTTGAGAGAGAAACAATTCCAGGCTTCATGGGGGCAGCAAAGGAGACACTGAATGAAGATGAGCTTGAAGCTCATGCAAAGACACTGCAGGGATGAGGAGTGTGCAGCCAGGCAAATCTCACAGGAGATGGACACCCTCCCAGGAACAAGAGGAGAACAGCATTTGTTCAATGACTTGGGATGTCATTGAGCTTGACTGGGAGCAACCAACTGCCTGCAAGGACAGAGGGACATGGGACAGCTGTGTACAAAACACTGTAATGCAGTTCTGTCTTCCCCAGCTGTTTTAAGTGGTACTTAACTAAAAAGTTTCTATTCTAGTTTTTCTTTAAGTAAATGTTGGCTTTTCTGAATTTAAAACCCTTCTGTCTGCACTGGGGTGAAAGTTTAGGTACATTGAGTACAGTGCTATAGTTGAATCACTGTCCTGAAAACAGCCAAAATATGAAGTGTTAAAACAACCTAATTTAATTCAAACACCTACTAAACATTTTCTAACTTCTTGGGAAAACAGAAACCACTGGAACTCCTCTAGGGATAATGAATCCTTAAATTACAATTTTGGTCTTTAAACCTTTCTTTCAAGAACAACACTTTACATTTAGAAAAATATCTCCAGTAAATGCTATGCTTCTGGAAGACACACAGTCTCATAACAGAAGTTTATTTTTGCCAGTTGCTGAGCTTTGGCTCAATTGAATTTTCTCTTAGAACATAGTTCCATCTCCAGGTAAGTCTTTGGAACAGATCTCTGAAATATTGTTTATTCTTTTCAGTTCTTCATATAACTTCACTGCTTGAGGTGCTTTTTGGCAACTGTAAAATAGAACTCCCTTATGGTGAAAAGATTTTGTTTGTTCTTTTTTTTTTTCCCAGGACATTCCCAGGAGAACTGGATCATTCAGCTGTCAGCTCCTGTTAGGTAAGCAGCATATCTTGGACCTTAGTGCAGAAGTCTCTCCCTGCTGCCACTGCCTATAGCACAATGCAAGCAATTTATACTTTCCATTTATGTTAATAGTGATTTATTAAAAATTTATCTGAACAACTGAAGCCGGTAGAATCCCTCAGAACACTAAATAATTAATAACTCCTCCACAAAGGTGACCTAGGCTCAGCATGCAATAACTACTTTCTGGTTTACCACGGGAGTTTCTTGTTCCCTGCTGGAGTCAATAACTAGTGTCCTTCTGCCAGTGCCAGGGAATAACTCTGTATCTTCCAGAGCTACATTATTGAACAAGGCGCTGCCCAATGTAACTGCCAGTAAATGCCAAGGAGAGAGGAAGATATTTCCTAATCTCCACTCCCTTCTGACACTTCCCCCCCCACCCCCGCGTTGATTTTCAGAGTTGCTCTAGTTTTGACTGTTACAATTTCTGTTTGATATGAGGTATCTGGATTAATACATTTAATTTAAAATACAAATAATAATTGGAGGAAGAGCCCAAGACTCCACAATTCCCAGGAGAGAGGCAGATTTTACTTTCAGTCACTACTTTTATCTCTCTCCAGATACAAACATATTGAATTTTCAATTAATATTAAATTTTTCCTAGCAATGTACTATGAGTCCAAGAGATGAGTATTCTCTCTTAGAATAATCAATAACTGGGTTTTGAGGACAACATGATGGAATTTGCAGGGTCAAGTCACTCAATATGGATCTGTCACATCTCCAATTTGTGCATTCAAACATTTCAGCAAAATTGAGACAAACTCTGAACTGTTCAGCACTGGTTGAACAATCAAAAGGCATTTCTGATCATGATCAATCATTACTTGGCCATTCATGATCATGATCAGTTACTGCTGGACAAGTTTTACAGCTCTAGACTTCAGGTAGTATCTGAAGAGTGAATCTGAGGATTAAATGTGGTGTGAGTGTCTAAAGAGGTATCTAAGGCCAGCATAAGCACTTCAGAAGATCTTGCTCTTACTGAATTGTTCTCAAGTGATGAATCAGGGCTGCAAAAAGGTGTAATTCTGTGCTTTTCATATACCATCTATGAGTAATTCAAATAATTCCAGTTGTACCAGTTGACAAAAGAGGGACACCCTCATTTCAGTTCTATAGAATGGGAGCTATAAATTATTTAACTTTTTAATGTAATTAGGACAATGACTAAAAAAAGGCTGTCATTTTAATGAAAAATGAAGGTCTGAATTTATTAGAACTAGACAAAACAATACTGAATTTTATAGCTGTGCAAGTGAAATTATTTGTGCAACTGGGATTCTAAAGTATTGATCAGCAAATCTAGTCCTCCAGTATGTTACCTTTTTCCTTCTATAAAACTTAAGTATCTGTAGTCCTTCACAGTAATTTTAAAAAGGAACATTGAAATGTATTCCTCCTTCCAAGAGGTTTGAATTACTAATTCTATTGGTTTAACAGTACAATGACGGTGAAGTAATTCAGTAAATGCTGAATTTGAGCCTGCCACAACAATCAAAGTGTTTTTGCACTGCCAGACAACTCAGTCTTAACGTCATATGTTTGTTCCAGAGTCTCTAGAAGTCAACAAGGATGCAATACATATTTTCTTACTGTTACCAACTTCATGGCAATCACCAAACACATGAAGTTGTAACGGTTACATATTTGAGAGGACGCACATCTGACCAAGAAGGATTGGAATCTTAAACTAAAAATTTGTTAGAATGAGAAATTATTGCACAAAAAAAATCTGTTGGGCTGAGGGCTGCTGTAAACAGAGGTCATTTGTGACCTTTTAACATTCAAACTAGAAGACTACTCTACCTGCTTCTTAGGCACAGGAAGAATTCATTTGCCTAGCAAAGGAAAAGAACTCATTTGTTCCTCACATAACTTACTTTTTAAATGCATCTATAACAATTCCATCTCACACCCTTGCTCCTATATAGCAAACAAACCAAAAGATGATACAAAACTACAGAACTTGGATTTCTATGTTTCTATAGGAATTACTTTGAGTGACTTTAACGCTCCTTAAGAGCTCCCTTCATCAGCAGGGTGGACAAATGGAGCTACACAGCAGAAGGGAGAGCAAACAGTTATCTGGATCCCCAAAAGAGAGGGAGATCTCCTGTGGAAATCAGTAAATTGCTCTCCTGAGTAAGTCTTTTCCTCCTTCAGCCCTTCTTTTAGACTGTGATCTTTAGCTGTGTGCTTCTCAGAGGTGTCACCTTGAATTCTATTCTATTAGAGTGTCCTTGAACTCTATCAGGCAAACAAGCCCAATCCCTCGGAATTGCTTTGTGTCAAAGACTCTCATAAGCTGGAACCACCCTGACTTCCTGCACTCCAGCCTTCCAGCACTGATAGCATCCCACACCTGACAAGGTAATCAAAGCTGACTGCAATACTGCAGATGGAACTAGATTTTATACACTACATCTTTTCATTAGTATTCTCTGTGTTGGCATATTTCTCTTTCTATTGATGCAATTCAGCAAGTGTGGGGGTTTTTTTCCAGTTCAATGGGATGATGACTTCAGGTAGTTATTGAAAATAGCCCTTATCTATTCTTTTTCTGGTCAGTATTCTGCACAACTTTTCTTTTTAATAAGTACTTCCTACTTCCTCATACAAGTCCAAATTATCTGTATTGTTGGAGACCCTGAATGTCAGTTGCTCCTAATTCAAATACAGTTCCTATCCCTTGGTAAAAGCCTGTGAATGCCCCTGTGGTTTCCCAGTTATGCAGCCTTCCATTATATGCCCACAGACTCATAAAGTGTTGCACACCCGGTTGATGAGCAAGGAGACAAAGAGGAAATCACCTTACTTTGTCAGACAATGTCTGGGTCTCAGTGTTATTATTACTGAGCCCGCACTCTTTCTCCCTTGCTGTGAGAGGCAATTTTTTTCTTTAAAGAAACTAACATCTAAACAGACGAGATAAAGGATGGAGAAAGGAGGAATATATTATCCATTTTATAGATAAGTAACAAAGGTACAGGGAAAGTAAGATACACTCCTGTGGTCACACAGGAGGTCTTTGGCACAGGCATGTTCCAGACAAAGCCCTCACTCTGGTGAGGAGTCTCTGAACTGTGAGTTGCAAGGATGTTAAAGCTCTTTTGTTAAATCACATTTTCTCTTTTAAGCAACTTACAGCAGGGCTTTTTATGGGAATCTTCTATGATCTAATTAATCATCTCCAGATATATCATTGCAGATTCAGTACCTCTATTTTTACAGAGTTGGCATTTGGTTTTGGATTTCTTGGCTTTGTGTGTCATGAACCCCACCTGAATTCCTCCAGGTTCTTTGTTTTGTTTTTATTTAACTTTGCTGTCCCCCCATTGCTGGTCAATGGCCTTGGTTACATTACTATTGTCTTTACTACTCTTTATTATGTGTGCAGGAGGAACCTGAGCCAAGTAAGAGGCTTGTGCAATAGTGAGCAGAGTTAATGGCTTCTGGAGCAGACTGGCTGTACCTGCCCTAAATCTGGGATACACTGAGAGTGTGGAGCTGGCTGAGTTACCACTGGAGCTCTGGATTGTGTGGAAGGAGTAAAACTTGTCTTAGCCTGCATTGTGTCTACGTGGGGTAACGCTGCCCTTCGGGCTACATTAGGGTCCCTCTGTCCAGCAAATTAATTAGTTTTATCCAGAATAGGGTTAGGCAAGAAACCAGTGTGTATAGTGGGGACCACAGGGAGGCTGTGACAGAGATCAATCAACATAGCAGAATAGCTAATGCTAATTAAATCTTTCCACTCAGCACAGGATTATTTTTGATACTTGCAGATGTCTTGTCAGCAGAAAGGATTAGGAGAGGACAAGCATGGAGAGGACAAGTTTATCTCATGACACCACTTCTCTTGTATTCCCTTCTTGGGTTGTCCCAGCTTTAGAGCATGGCCTGAAAACTACCATTAGGCAAGACAAAAAACACCCAAACACCATAAATAATTTGCATTGTCAGACATCATTTGAGTCTCCAGGGGTTTCCCTGTTCCAGAGGCAATGGCTATCAGGATGGGTCCCAAGAAAAGATGGATGGACCTGTCCAGAATACAGGGGTTTTTTTGGGAATGAGGAGAGTCAGGGAAAAGTGGCAACATGTGATATGACAGAGACAGAACCACAACAGTGCTCTTCTCAGGGAACAATTTCTCTCTTGGAGACCTGGTTGAAAATGGGACTAAATTTGCACATGTGCTTATGATCCCCAGAGTGCGTCGGGGCCTTTCTGTACTACGGAAGCACAGAACAGAGAAGCAGCCAAAAAAAAGCCTCCATCAGAGACAGAAATTACTTTTCTGCTCCAGGATTTAGTGTATTCATCACATCATCTTACCTGGAATTTTTGTGGCTTGGTTTCCTTTGTTTGATTGCTTTGCATAAATATTAAAGGATGATTCGGGGAGGAAGAAAAAATGTCTCTTGAGAAAGAGAAACTCAAAAGGAAAAAACCCTTTTGTTTGCAAGTGCACCAGACCTTATAAAAGTATATAATCCATGGATCATTGCCACGATCAACTGTAATGGCTCCAAAAGAGCCATCGTGTTAATGTGGCCAGTGAGCACGAGCACTGCCTCTGCATGCTAAAAATCCTCATGAAAATTTTAAAAACATGCAGATAGGGGATAAGTGCAGCACGTAGTAGTTTTTGAAAATTAAGAACACGGCACTGTAAGTCTGATCAAAATGTAGAATGAACCACCAGCAAAGTGTAAATTTAGTAACATCTGATATTTTTTCTCAGATAAAGTAACTGATTTTTGACAAAGGAAATGAAGCAGGTCTTATTAATCTGGGCTTCATAAAGTTTTGATATAGATTTTGATATAACACCATTTGGTAAATTACTAGTTAAGCAAGAGAAGTTGGGGAACAGTACAAGAAACCTAAAGTAGGCAAGGAAATATGTAAAGAAGGGATAACAATTTAAAGGGAAAGCATTGCAATGAAAAGAGCAGGCTAATGGAGTTCTTCAAAGTCCCATTTAATATTTCTATTAATAAGCATGACACAGAAAGGAAAAACGTGGTAATGAAATTTCCTCAGAACAGAAAATTGGGAGAGATAATCAATACAGAAGAGGAACAGAATAACATGTGGGTCAATTTAGACAATTTGATGATCTCAGAAATACAAATAGAAGAACATTTGATATTGCACACTGCAAAGTCATGGGTTTAAAGATGAAAAGGAGAATTTTTGCCTTTAACTGGTGAAAGTCTACAAAAGGAGATCTAGAGTCTTAATCAATTGCAAGACAACTGTAAGGACTAAAGCAAAATATTAAAAAGAAAGGAAAACTTCATGTTAAGATATATCAGGAAGGTATGGGAAACAGTATTGCACTGAGACAGTGATGTAAAACCTGGTCTTGAGTATGATGGAGAATCACAGGCTGAAAGAACTGGATTACTAACAGGATTAAAGAAAATGTAAAGAATTTGACTTGTCTAGGCAAAGAAAACAAGGGCTGGGAAAGGTTCTGATTAATGTCTGCCAGCACTGTAGAGAGGTAAACAGCTGACAGGAGGGCACTTATTTAAATTAAAATATTGCCAATAATGGGCAGTTTCACCCTGGCAATTCATAGGTTTTAGCTGGAAATTGGAAGATTCTGGTCATTGAAGGAGAAATATTGGAACAATGTCTAATAGGAACAAGTGTCAAACATTCAGTGGTCTCTAATACAGGAGGTGAGCAGTTTGTGAACGAGATGAACAGGAGACAGTGGTGGCAAGCCCACAAGATGGGAATCACCTTTGCATTCCAGATGTGATACTATGCAAAAATGTATTTTGAATAGTAATCTTACTAACTAACCTCTGAGTGAAAAGTGTGATCTTGGCTCATGATCATGCAATTCAAACAGTTACTAACTCAGACTGAAATTGTTTCTTGTCTCACTTTCCATGAGAACTGCTATGGCTTTCCATGAGTCTCAATTATACTGGGACTGAACTTGTGCATTCTACTTGTCCTCTACAACAAATGTGTACTTCTAAGAAACTTTATTTGTAATCCTCTTGATTGCTTCCTTTTATGATCTTTGTCCTTTAACTTTTCAGTTTTGACAAATTTGTAGCTAAATATTCTGTTTTGTTGTGTAAATAGCCTGTTTATTTCCAAATCTTTGTCTGGTTGAGTTTTTTGACATTTATTAATTTTTAATTTTATTCAGCAACGATTAAGACTGAATGACATTAACCAAAAAGAGAGAGATTGACAGAGACACAGAATTTACAGCCTCAAAATAGTATTATGATGTTGCTGTGCATTAATTGGTACACTATTAGTTACATATTTACTGTCATGTTTTGCATGGCAAGAAATACTGGAAACTTGCTTGAAATTCTCTGGTTTTTACCTTTTTCTGCTTCCTAAGATTCATCCCTCTTCAATCCTTTGGCACCTAACCTTTCTTCCGTGAGGTCTCAAAGATGTCTGTCAGATCCATCTCAGTCAATTCCTTAAGATCCTTTGGTTGAATATGATTTAGATCTTCTGAATCATAAATATTTAAATTATCTAAATATTCTTTTACCTTCTTTTTATTAATTCTGCTGCTAGATATTCCCAAAGCCTCATCAATATTTATGTTACTGAGCTCCATGCTTCTCTCTTCTTTTACATTAAATATAGGGAAAAAATGTAGATGTTGTGCAATTCTTTTTCTCTCTGGCCAGTATCAGTTGACCTTTCTTTTGATTTAGGATGATATTTGTTTTCTTTTGTCCAGTGTATTTATTTTCTTCATCTCTTTTCCCAGGTTACTCCCTTAACGTGGATTTTATTTTGTCCTCTCCCATCCTTATTATTTCTATTGTTCTGCATTACAGATGTAGCTGTTTGTATTTTTAGCTCTCATCTATTACGTGTTCTTTTCCTGCTGTCATTTTGCAAATGGACAGTGTTGCCAGATTTATGACCAAGGGATGTTTCTATGTAGAACTTGTAGACCATCTCATAAAAGTATTAAAATATATGCCTTATATATTTTTCATATATGCAGCTGTATCAGAATAACGCCTGTTCATTTTTGCTAATTTAAAATAATGGAATTTGAAATAGTAAAGTAAAGAGGGTTGTTGGATGCAGGTGTTTGAATATGAAAACTGTGTGATTAAATGCTGGCATCGTTGCAGCCTATGGGAATTTTGCCATTGGCTTCAGCTGGTTTAGGATTTTATTCTGATTCTGCATTTATACACAGCTTTAACTTTAAGCCTAGAACTAGACCGATGGCTTTAGAAGTTGCAACACAGTAACATTATTCCTCTGCCTAAGAGCTGGCTGAACTGGGGCAATATTTTTCAGCTAAGAAATATTTTCACACAAGAGAACAAATTAATGTAAAATGAAAATGTTCCTGTTTTACAGTTAATGAGCAACCTGAGCGAATCTTTCATGTGCACTTGCTCAAAAACCAGTATAAAAATACCTATGGGCAATGTATTATTTTAAAATATCTGATATAGCCAAATACCACTTGTATAAATGTTTTCCTGCAGTGTACCACCGACAAGACTCTTCAAAGAACAATTGAAACAATATTTTATTAATTATCATTAAGTAATAAAAACATCCTAAATTGTGACATTAAGCAACCCTAATTCCAAAACAGAAGGACTTCAGTTTTTATTGTTGATATTTCTTAATACAAGTCGCTATTTTTGGAAGTTTGGAGGTAATATCTAACAAAAATGCCTACAAATACTATTGCTATGCTATGACTGCTATTACAGTACAGGTGTGGATGAATATAAGTGTTTTTTTTAACAATGATTACTCCACAGAAGTAAAACTTGCATCATGTAGATAACTGGAGTGTCATCTAAATGCAGGGTGTGGAGAGGTTTGCTGATTGCATGAAATTGGTGCTGACATGTGTTTGCAAGGGTGGCTGAAAGCTGAGCTGGGCCTGTGTCACATCACCTGTCTGCAGGCTTGGCACTCAAGGGTGGTCCATGAATATGGCACCTTTTCCTCATCTCACTTTACCTTACGGGGTGGGAGTAGTTCTTTGAACTGCATCCTGAGTTTTTAAGGAAGTTGTTTTCTTATATTCTGCAGTTACAAGTCTCTCTACAGCAGCAACAAAACCCCCCAAGTTCTTTGTGCTGTTTCTTATTGCCAACTCAATAGATACCGAGATTTTGGATTTCTTAAAAGTTAAGGTTAACATGGAAAAAACAGACACTGTATTAAATGCACTAAAGCCAAAGTTTGTTGTAAATATCACAGCTCCAGCTGTATCTTTTTTATTGTAAAAGCTATCTTAACTATTTCATGCAGAATCAATAATAAGACCTTCAGACACTACATGCAAAGACTATAGGTAAACTAATTTCAAAGACTCAGGCTACTTTTACAGGTTATTAATATGCATTGTGATTACTGTACTTTTGTAATTCAGATTCCATCTGGTTTTACCTTATGTTCTAGAAAATGCATGTTTGGATAGAGATCTTGAGTATCCATCTTACTGGCTGCAGTGCCAAAAGAATGGATGGGAGAAGTGACATGCTATGGAGGCTGATAAATAGAGATGCAACAGCATGAAAATTATGGTTATGAATAAAAGATTTATCCTCAAACCCATGATTTTTTATATCATTTATATCATCATAGTATACAATTTTCCACTGTCACTTACTCCTCGCTTGCGAGATTCTTCACGGGAAAGTAACTGATACTTTCCAGTCAGGAACCCCAGCAATTGTTCAACAGCTCAAACAGGCAGTTGCATGAGAAATGGCAATAAACAATGGGCTGGAGCTGCTCATCCGGGATCATTTTGTTTATATTGATCTCTTGCCAGTGTTTGCATAGAATAAAGTATCTTAGCAGTTTGTAGTATGGAAATAAATATAAATGTCTAAGGATGTACCGTCTGTATCCCTTCCCAAATGTTGGTGTGCCAGCAGGACACTTTCCAATTTGTTTGTCTTCTTTCTTAAGTAAATAAAAACCTTTTTGTAGCAAGAATAATTAAAGTAATAAACAGATTGATTACTGGGCCCAACTATATATAAAATGAAGATCCCTAAATGTTTACTAATGGCCTATTGCAAAATGGCAGCATTATTCAAGTAAATCAACAAATATGTTCACCAACAACAACAAATAAACACATATGAGAAATGAACTGAATCCCCACTACTTTTCCACTGTTGTGCAGCTTTACCACCATGACTGTCTCTAGTGTGGCAATGCATTACTGTGACCTGCCAGTTCTCTGATATTTAATACTACTTATGTTTGATATTGAATTGAATTGATTTTGATTATTTATGTTTGATATTGAATTGATATTGAATTTAATACTTTTCATGTTTGATTACAGAAACATAGAGTATAGACTTCAAAGTTAAAGCCCTCCTTGCACTTGAGGTGCTCTGCCCAGCTCGTTACAAGAGATCCTGCATGCAATGTGCTTCCTGTTGTGTAAGATTATGAAAATCACCTTTCTGCATTAAATTCCTCAGGCTTTTCTAAATCAGGAGCGACCATTTTGGATATTTCAGAGACAAGTGATTTTCTAAAGTTGCAATACGTACTCTAATAGGCTTCCTCATATTCTAAGTACAAAACAAATCTAAAAAACGTGAATGTGAAAATTCAGGTCCAATTTATCCCTCAGACTCCAGTGGTATCTTTTTCACTTGCTTGTTTTTCTGAAGATGGGGTACAAATATACAAACTTTCTCTAAATCTAAAAATTTTTCATCAGATTCTGTTTGACTAGGCAAAGTTTGTCCTGCACAGCTTAAGTTCATGTCATTGTGCAAATATTTATGTATCTTAGCATTCTTAAGGATCTAAGCATCCTTCACAGCAGTCAAGTGGAACGTCTGCAGTTTTTGTAACAGGGAAAATACCTGCACGGTATACTTTGTGCTAAATATATTAAAATTCAAATGACATCTTATGGAAAAGAGACTGAAACCAAGACCCATTTATTAAACATCACATAAAAATTTTAGAGCTGCCAGAGCTAGATCCTGCTCCCTGTGGAGACAGACCACAGCAAAGGGTAGAAGTGAGAAAGAAGGTATTAGGAAAAAAACTCAGCAACTTTCTTTTACAGTTCAAGAACTTGGTTATGATTTCTCCTCATTGTCCAAGGACGGGGCTGCACTCCTTCAAACACTGCAGCTTCCAGCTGAAATAGCCTTTTACTGAGTTTCTAGATATGCCATTATCTATATCCTATTCTCATGCTACCCAGTGAATTATGCTGCCAGATCAAACCACACGCTGCTTCGCTTCCAAGCAGAGAGGAGCTCCCTGTACCTGCTCATTCCAGAGACTGAGCGAGGAACGAGCGAGGACTGGAGAATCCTACCCCATCTTACAGCAATCACAAAATACATCAGCTAAGACAAGCCTTTTTGCCTACTCCCTGCCTGAGTGGAATGCCAATGTAGATTAAAATTCTGCCTATAGCTTACACTCATTCTCCTCTACCAAATAAAAAATTCTCTTCTGTGAAAATAAAAGAAACATTTTTTTTCCCATCACTTCTTTAGAGAAGCAAACTGCACTGCATTTAAATGTTCCCATGTGGCCTAATGTTTGTGAGACTGGAATTCATCTGAATGTTTCTGTTGCCATTCTGCTGGCAATCAGTCCAGGCTTTCTGTCTTGCCAACTAAACGATCTTAATAGTACTATCTGTTTCTTGAGTAGCACCATTTTTCTCTGTAATGCTCTACTTGCTTCTCATGTTAATTTTGTTTTACTTAGAAGTTTCTTGTGATAGCGATACAGTTTTGCTTTGTACTCTAATCTTTTTCACAAAAAAAAAAAAGTATGAAAGCAAAACAACCATTTAAAGGCCTGTGAATTTCTCTGTTGAATTATTATGTTCCATCTAGAAGATGAGCAACTTCATAATGAATCCAGTTGGGAGGCTTGTAAAGGACTGATTTGAAACCTCAAATATCTTGGTCTTCCCCTGGAATTTAGCAATGTAGCTTTTGATTCATTCATGCAGCTTGTATTTTCAGAAGTTTAGTCTCAGTTGGTCAGCTCTCTGAACACTTGCTAGGGAGCACAGAGAAGACACAGTCACAGAGTACTGATGAAGGTGAAAGCAGAGTGGCAGCCAACAGTTAATTACTGTGAACCATCAATAAACCCAGATACTTTTAGATTCTCCCTCTGTCCAACCAGCAGTAGTGGCACTTTTACTGACACCCCAGTTTGAAATCCTTTCCTTTCCCCAAAGGAGTGATATAGGTGAGAATAAAGTGACAAGACTGTGCTGAGACTGTGACATCGAGTGCTGTGAATTTTTGTCAGTCTTTGCACAAGGCCATCCTTCTTCTGCTACTGCCTTCCTGCTTGCTGACTACATTCCAAGATTAATCCAGGTGTGAGAGCCATAGGCTAACAGAGAAAACTGGTCATGGTTTTATGTTAGTCAGGGAACATCTATTCAAAACTTCATGGGCTTCTTATTGAAAGAACTGTAAGACAGGTCTTACCTGCTTTATTAATACTCCCAAATATAAACAAGAAGACATATTACCCAAACTATTGGTAATACTAAAAAAATGTCAGCAAACAAAAAGCATATTGACATCGAAGCAACTAGCCAACACATGACTATCAGACTGTAACTAAGTTATCCAGTTAATGCTTACAGTAATAATTTTAGCACACTCTGAACAGGAGTTGAGAAAACTGTTTGGCTACAGATGCCAAATAAAGAGTTCTCCAAGTCATATTTGTGATTTATATTGGTTAAGAAATGGGACCAAACCCAAGTTTCTTAATGTCCAAAACACAATTCTGACACCTGGTGTGAAGTTTCCTCTTGCAGAATTCAGTTTATACTAAGTTTGAGTTTGTACTGTGTATCTGTACTGCAGCAATTCCATCGTGGAGGCTCCCTCTTCCCTCACAGCAGTGATAGAGATGATAGAGGCAGCTCCCAGTTGGACAGTGCCTTATCTGGCATAGACAGCATGAGGTGGGACCAGGGAGAGACTGCTCTGCGCCCTCCTTCATCCCCACCAGCAGCCCCAGAGAGGCAACTGTCCTTGCAGCTGTTCAGAATGATCTTGAGGAACAGTAGTTTGATGATTCCCATTTACCAAAAGTACAGTAATAATATCAGTTCCCTATGACTTAAAAGGTCAGAATATGCTGCAATAAAAATTACTATGAGAGAGTATTTTAGCACTGTTTGAAACTTGTTCCTGTGTTTTCTAGCACCTTTTCTTTACTGACTGCAGAGGTGCTCCCAGAGGCACGTGTGTACACAGTTTATGAAACCTACAGTCACTTTCAAACCCCCTCACTCCCTCCTTTGCTAAAAGCAATCACCAGAGAAAGCAAACAAAAAAGGAATCTAAAAATATTGGGATGTCCCTTACTTACTCAAAATAAAGCATAAAGAGGAAAACATGAAATATGTAAGTTATCAGGAGTGTGGAAACTGTTCAGCTTTCTCAGTTTTTTGTGGTCTTGTCAAGTAAGATTGTAACTGCACCAAAGGAGCTGCTGGCACAGCTGTTTTCACCACTGAACATCTTTCACAAGCACCAAGAATTGTCAGAGGATGAATTACGTGTTTGTCAATACTTTATCATACTCAAGGTAAATTTCCTTCAGGTAATTTAAGGATTCAAAGGACAAGCCCTAAGTTGGGGCAGCGGAACTTGATTAAAAACAGTAACTGATATAAATTGGTTTTATGTGATTTAGAAAAAAGGTCCTTAAATGACATTGTGCCACTGACATATGGAAATTTTATAAAAATCACTCACGGGAAGTGAATCCATAGCTATACTTAGTCCTTCAGTGTTAGTCCATCAACCAATTTAAAATATATTTGAGCAAACCTATGAATGGCTTTGTTATTTCCAGTGAGATGCTTACAAGAGAAATTCAGAGTATTTTTCTATGTAAAATGGAGCTCTAAATCAGCATCTTATGGAATCTTCAGGAGGAAAAGATAATTTTAAGCTTCTCAAAATGGAATCACTTCAAATAAGAAATTTTAAATTTTATGTAGGTTCTGTAAATCCCTATGTGCCATATTGCTCACACAGAGCTTGTCTGTGAAGACTAGCTTGCAAAAACCCAAAAGCTGTAACCGTGTTTACCTAGGCTGCTTTAAGGGCTGTGAGGATCCTCCAACTCTTCTGCCTTTTGTTTCTTCCTTCCTAGTAAACACAATACTTTGTAAGTGATATACTCAGTAGATCTTGAAAACATTTTATAATTTCTTTTGACATGCCATGCCATACTGTGTGCCAAAACAACAGTCATTTTCCCTTGATTCTGCAAAAAAGCACTCCACTTTGATGTATGCCCTTGATAGCAGCACAATATGAATATTCTTTGCATTAACATTCCCATCTATTATCTAACAACTTTTGTAGATAACATATGTGATGCTCAACCCTTGCTTTTATATTTAATTATTGTAATATGTGTTTTAGTTGCTGTGGTTCCTCACAAAACTGCCTAGCAGATTTTGAAGGTTAAGTGAGTTTTCTGTAGTACATGAAAGTTTCCTTGTGTTCTTTTTTGTGATAAAGATCCAATTCTTTTTATATCAAAATGATCTTGCTTAAGGTTTTTGTTGCTCCTTTAGTTAAACAGGCAACATATACCATCTTTTTTTTTTTTTCAAGAATTGCAGAAAGAATTAAAATAAAACCTGAAACAAAGTGAAAATCTTCACTGTTGTTTTCAGAAATAGGTAACGAACAGTGATCAGAAGAGTGAGGCAAATACTGAAGTCTTTATCTACAAACCAGTTTGCTTTTCTGCCTTTTACACTGGTATTCCATGTAGCATCCTCTAAAAGTCATTGAGGGTGTTCATCACATGGTATCCCTGGAAAAGGCCCTCTGTCAGCTCAGGTAAGCAGCATTCTGAGAACCCAGCATGCCCTCAGTATCTGTGCATCAGATACCTGGGAGTGTGGCCTTTCCCAGTACCTTATGATTGCAACATAAACAGTTATACCAATAGTAAGGTCATTTAATAATATAAACAAATGTTGGGCTTTCCCTTAAGCTGGTGCATCAGTACTGGCCTTTTTTACCCCACTCCTAGATCATTCCTGCAATCATGAACCAGTCAGCCCTCTGAGATATCCTTTCTTCTCAAAATTGAAGGCTGATACGTCAGCTCTTCTTTTCACATAGCACATATTTTTACAGTATCAAATTAATCTAGCCCAGATCTTTTGAGGAAGGAGTATGTGACATAACTGTGAGATAACTAAACAAATTTTTATGGCTGTAGGCCAGAGTTCTAAACAGGTAACTCTCATATTTCACAGAACAGGTTAGTTTTTTCCTACTTGGTTACCTGCTTTACATAGAAATTCCACAATAAACATACAGAGGTGGTGGTAAAGAAAAGAGGCATAAAGCTCTTTCTTCCTTCATTTATGTTCCTTGGATGATTTTAAACACATCATCAATCCGTGTTTTTAGGCTAGAGGCATTGTGCAAACTGAAAATACTTGGGGTTAGAAGGGTCCTAAATGTTCTCAAGGCTTTATGAAATGAATTTTTAAGAAGAAAATTCTATCTTCCTGAATGGCACACAAACTGTTTTACTTAGTGCCAAAGTTGAGGAGGGTGCAAAATTTCATGAAGATGAGTATCTTTAGAGATTTATTTGCTACATGTTCAGCATATTAACTCAAAATAGTGTATTTCAGGGTTTTTTAACATGAAGAAACATATTCCCAAGGTTTTATACTCTTTGTTTCTTGCAATTCTCAAATTTGACCTGGATTAGAAACTTAGTCAATAATATGAAATAATTAAGAATAGAATGGAAGAAGGTGAAGAAAGGTGAAAAAAACCTGAGTCTTGATATAGCTCTTACAATTATAACATTTAGTGTCCCTTGTGTGCACTGAGTATCTTCAGTTGCCAGAAATACTTGTGTAAAAAATACATTAAGGAGTTTCATTGCTCCTTAGTTTCAAACCACAAAACTGGCATATTTGAAAGAGAAATTTCCCAGTATCAGGAGACAAAGATTGGTCTTTGTTCATTCAAAGGTACATTGTTAACCACCTAAAGAATTTCCTAATTTATGTAGTCTGTACTGATTAACTTCATTCTTGACAGAGACAGCTGCTATTGCATGTGATGACAAATGAGACTCCCTGCTATGCTGCAAAGTTTTTTGACTAAATTGGCTGGTTTCCTACTAGTCTCAGTGGCCACAGAGAGCATGAAAAAAACATGAAAGAAAGACCCCTAAGGTGTTAGAAAAATATTAATGGTTTCCAATTTTTTTTCCTTCATATTTACTAGTCAGCTGAAGGATTGGGCTTACTTTATGGTGCTTTTTAGCTTTTTTGCTGTTCCTAAAATTTGAATTCAAGTTATCAAGCTGTGTTGATTTGAAAATTGGTGTTTATATTTTATTAATTGTATTGTGTGCTATGACATATGTCTATGAACCTGCATCAATTAACCAGTTCCTTTTTTCAAGATACGAGTGTTGTTTCAATTATCCTTTCGAAAGTTTATTTGTGACATGCTGTAATTATACCTTGCACATACATTTTGTAAAGTTTCCCATTGAACTGGGAAACTGTGCACTGTGTTCACAAAGCCCAGCTCGTTGTGTTTGCTGCATTAGGTGTGCTGTGAAAGCTTGTCCCTCGTGCTCCAAATGTAAATTGGACACAGTTAATTGCACCTACTGCTGGTGAGCAGGTTCAGTGAGTGCCATTTCCACAGGGAAATGTGCCTACACTTCTCATGCTTAGATGTAGCTGTGAGTCCTCCTTCAGATATGCTTCATTATGGGCAGAGAGAGACTTCATGGCCAGTGCTTCTTATGGCAAACAAAGCCATTTTGTGGTTTACTTGTTGATATAAACCCAGAAATATTTTTTCTGTGTTGGATATCTAACATTTCTCATTACTTTCCGTGCAAAGCCCACTTTCCAAAACACAAGTGCTGAAACTCTTAAACATACTCTTATGCTGTTTGTAGACTCATTCACTCAGGAGAGAGGTATGACATGTAACCCAAAGAGAGGCTGCAGTTCTGTGGAGCAGCTGCAGTTGCTCAGGTAGCGAAGAGGAACGTTCAAAAAAAGGATGTGGGGCTCTCATTGAAAATACAGAACCATTTGTGGATGCCTTGGGGGTGCAGTCACAGGAAATGCAGAGGGTGTGAACTCAGCAGACATCTGGTGATGACAAGCTAGCAGAGAGGAATTAATGACTGGCTGCACAGAAGGGCTGCTTTGGTTCGGTGCAGGATCGTTGTTACTCTTCCAAACCCACGAATGCTCTTCCTGGTTTTGAGAAAAGAGAGATGACTAAGAGCAAGTTAGAAGAAACGGTCAACTGGTCTTAAAGAAGTAGTTGGTGAGTTGGCCAGTGGATAATACATTGTGGCTTGAAGAAAATACTTAGTGAGAGGACACCTGAATCACAGTAACAAAGAAGTAGCCATGAGAGTGATACCATACAAGTCCTTCAGGCCCAGACTCCCTAAAATAGCAGTAATCCAACACAATATAATCTCTGTATCCCACCTAAATAAAACCAACAAAAGACAGCTTTAGAATTGAATACTAAAGAAAGAAAACAGTGAAAATTTCTTTAGAAAGTCCTATGATGCTTTGTTGCTTTTCTCATGGGTTCCTTTTGTGAAGGTCGCTTCTCACAGAATCTTGAGGATTGTGAATATCATTTCACATAGAAAGAAGAAACAAACACACACTTTAAGTTGTAGAACCCAGAAACAGACCATGAGAAGAATCTCCTTGTTACATGACAAAACTGCCAGCTTCTGATTCACTAATACCATTTTTACTTCTTTAGAACCACTATGTTCCTACTTCTTGGATACACAACAAATATTAAGGCAGAAAAATGTTTGAAAACACACACTGTGTAACATCACAGCTCTGAGACTCGTAATTTGAGATAATTTAAGATAGTTTCATATTGGAAACCAGAGAATTCACTGAAAAATAAATACAATTCCAATCCATCACAGAGGCAGATAGACTTTCATATTTCACTTTGCAGGTAAAACACCTTCTGTGAGGACTTGACTTACTGAAACTCTGACAGTGGCAAAGACAAGATATTAAGGACTTGTGCTCCTGCTGAGGACTAAAGGGAGGAAAAATTTGGTACTACGTAAGTATAAACCAGCTCAGTATTAAGGAACAAACAAATAAGCAGCAGTGACCTAAAAGAATGTTTTCCTGGGATCTCTACCAGGCTTTTCTTCAAGAGATTTCATGCTCAGCTGAATGTTAGAAGCAGATTATCTAGAAACACGCTTCACTTCTGCTTATGGATTGTATTTGTTTTTCTCTGTTAATAAGAGAACATTAAAGCTGTATTTTTGTAAGCCAAGGCTCTTGCTGTAGCAGTAGCCTACCTCTTCCCACGTTTCTTACAAATCTTAGCAGTTCAAAGTATTTATGTAACACATAATCTCTGGTTACAGACAGGGGTTGCAAAGTTAGAAGTGGAGAATTATGTCTAGAGCTATTCAAAGAGATTAGAATTTGCAGTTTGTTTTTAACACTGTTGAATAACAGTCAGGGTTCATTTTTTTGTTTGTTTGTTTGGGTTTTTGTTTGGGTTTTTTGTTTGTTTGGTTTTTGTTTTGGTTTTGGTTCTTTTTTTTTTTTTTCTGGTTGGTTTTAAAACTTTCTGACATATTTAAGCAGATTTTCTGATGTGCTGCTTTACTGAAATCTCTACTTTTTCAGCATATACTCCAGTACAGTGTTTGTTTTCATGGAATCATGAGCATGGCCCTGGAATAACAAAACAGTCTTAAATTCTTATCTTTGCCTGCCAACCTCAAAAGAGGCAACGTTTTTGTACAGTAGTTTAAAATACTGAGTAAACAAGGGATAACACACATAAAAGGATATATGAGTGTATTTTCATCAGGGTGTGATGGGCACATCATCTCACACAGTATCCCTTGATTTGGAGAACCATCTATATAGAAGTCTGATGGTCTTTGCTTTTACAAGTGATATGGTCTCCTTAACAACTTATGGCAGTAAAGCATGTCAGGGAGGGAAAAGTATGATCCCTGCAGGTGGTATGAGCTGAAAAGTCAACTCAAAGAAAGCCAGGTGATGCAGATTAGGCTGTTGAAGCCAAGAGACAGACTTTACTGTTTTCATGTTCCTTATGACAAATGGAGTCAGTTTTGGGAAACGGAGTCACTGGTAGTTGCCTGCTGTACTGTTATTTATTAACTCAGTTCAGTGAGTTCAATAAGACATCAGGAAAACTACCAAATCAGTGCAAGGTAATAAAGCCAATGGGCAACTGTAGAGTCATTAAAACCACTAGGACTTCATGCTAGGACTTCAGGAACATAAAGAGTGAAAAATTATTACACCGAAATTAGCATTTGCAGTGACTTGGTAACTTGAGGCAAAGGTCTGTCTGCCATTCAGGGTGTAACTGCAGAAGATAATAATTGAGAAATAAGGTGACCCTTTGATGGCAAAACACTTCACTAGATATGGGAATTGTACACACTGTGTTTGCTTCTGTAAACAAAATGAGTGCTCAGTATGTTTCTCAGGACGAAGTGGGTGTAGGAAGAGCAGCCACTGCTGGATTCTCAGTTGCATAATCCTAGAAGACAGGTGTATGGACCGTAAAAGGGACATATCTGGGGGAACTTTGCAGCAGATAAGAGTCTCACAGGACCTGTCGCTGTGCAGTGTCACAAAAGGCTGACAAAATGTGTAACAGCAGGGAGAATTGATTCTGTCACTTCAGCATGGAGTGATTTTTGGGATTAGGCTGGGGACTTTGCTGTGGGAGTACAGATACCTAGGCATTACTCACAGCAGTGGCATCAAAAGGCAGTCTTGGCTCTCTGTTGGCATTAAGTAATAATGATACTTGATACCACATTCATGAGTTGGTGATAACAATGTCTTCAATATGAGTGTACAGGGTAAGTTATGACACTTGCACTTATTGGTCATTATTTGTGGCAGTGCTCATTCATACAGCAGTAAAAGTGCCTTGCATCACTTCTTAATGGTACCAGCTCAAGCAAATAAATCAAACCTGTCTTTCATACTAATTTTCTTTAGAATATAAAATAAAGTTCAAGGTTTGGGCTTGAGCCCAGCATCTCTGATTGCCTGAAGCACAGGAATAAAAGTAATATTCAGCAACTTAATTCCTCTACAGTGGATATACATAAAAGTAGCTATTTAAGAGAGCTTTCCTGGGTACCAGGCTGAAAATGAACTCTCTACACACCAAAGGCCCATTAGAAACCTGGCTTTCTGCTGTAAGACCTTGTCTTCACTACAAAAGCTCAGTCCAACTTCGCAAAAGCAAGGTACTAACTACGCTTTTTTTTCTTTAGGAAAGTGGTGGACGGAGAAATATTCGAAGGCAGAAGCTGATGATGGTGCTGGATGTGCTGCTCTGGAAGGAGCCGCTGCTTCAGAGCGCCCTGTGTGAGTCCGATACTGAACTGAGGAGCTGGAACCCCCCTGTCTGCGCCAGGGAGATCAACGGGGTCATCAGCGCTGCCCGCACCGCGGCGCGGGGCGAGGGAGTCTCGCGGGCGCTACACAGAACCAAAAATTAAAGCCACGTCAGAGGAAAGTAAAACTATCGGGAATGTTACAATTCTCGCCTCCAGTGTGGTCCAAACCAGACACCTGGGCAGCAGCACAAGCACAGGACGCACACCGCGACATCACTTTCCCTATTTGTAATCCTGTGACCTCTTGCGATGCCAAGTCCACACAATCTGTGGAGGCTCAATTTGTGAGACTTCTCCCTGCCGACCCCGGCACAGCCCCAGGTGTGCTCCTCCTCCGCTCCCCAGGTGTACCCTGCCCGTGGAGGGAGGGCTGTCACCGGAGGTTCGGACACCGTGGCCGAGGAGCCGCTCCCCTCACGGCGGGACACTCCCGGCCGGGGCGGGAGGAGGGAGCACCGCCCACCCCGCGGTGGGCGCATGCGCGTCACTGCGGGAGCGTAAGTCTCCATTTTGCTCCTTTCCCCCTCCCCTTCCCTCCCGTCTCTGCCGAGCTTCCCGGCGGGAGGAGCGGGCTCCGAGGAGAGCCGGGAGCGGAGCGCTGTGCCTGCGCTCCCTGCGGCCGTGCCGCTCCCTGTGCCCTCCGCGCCCGCCGCCCCGCGCCGGGTCCGGGGTCGCCTCGCTGCCCCTCCATCCTCCCCTCCCTCCCCTTTGGGCATTGAACCGCCCCACGGGAACGTTTCGCACTAATTGAAGTGTTTTATTTGGTGGGACCGCGTGCCCGCCTCCTCTCGCTCGGTGTGCGGGCAGGGACCCTCGGGCTGGGCAGAAATACAGCAAGTCCAGAAATACAGTGTACTACAGCAAATCCCCCCCAGCAAAACCAAGGCAATCGTTGCAATGACCAGCCTATGTTTGGATCGCAGAGACTCTGAGCAGTTGGTTATGTTTAATGTGTAAGGCACTAACGCTTAAAATCGTTATTGGTGCTTTATGCGCTTTGTCCCAAGTGATGGATCAAGTGCTCTCCTACCAGTTCCTAAGGGATTTGAGCCGAACGTGGGTAGGCTGGGTGAGAACGCCATAGGCGGGGCAGAGGTAGCTGTGTTTTTCCGAGGATACCACGTCTTCAAGGAACAGATTCATATCGCAGATCTTTCATAAGTCACTTAATAAATTAGTAAATTCCAGAACCAAAGAGCTAAAAAACACCTGCCCTCTCCTCCTCCTCCCCCCCCCCCCCCCAAAAAAAAAAAAAAAAACTCCACTTATTCTTGGTTCTAGGCTGAAACCTAAAACGTGAGCTCAGCGATGCTCAGGTGAAAGTTGCCTTTGAGATAGGAAACACAGCTTAGGCTCAAATTATTTTTGTGGGCTTTAATGTCATTAAAAATCGTTAATGATTTGACACTTAAAAACAGGAATATGCAAAGTTCAGTTCGAAGAATATGTGCAGACAATATGTCAATTTTAAGCAGTTTGCAGCTTTCTGAGTATTTAGTTTTCAAATGTTAGATGTTGATGATTCAAGTAAGACATTCCAGAGCGTGTGCTAAGATCTTAATTTTAAATTGAATCACTGAAATGTCTAATGGAGAAGTGGCGCTAAATGTTTTTCCTTTTTCCTCTGGACAAGATGTCTCTTATCTCCAATAAATAGCAGGCCCCCCAATTTCATAACCTGCTTTCACATTTCCCTTCAAATGCATTTTTAGACATTCTGAGTAGTTTTAAATCTTTGAATGACAGCAGAGTACAATTCCTGTCTTTAAAAATTACATTCTGTGTGCGGAAAAGAAATTCTATTGCTTTTTTCCTGTGTGTTAGGCTTAGAGTGCTGGTAAAATCTGAGATTAGTTTGCATGCCAATGCCACCACTTACTATGAAACCTTTAGTTGTGTTTCTTTCAGCTTGTTTATTTTTTTCCCCTTGTGAGACATTTGATCAGTGACGTTGCTCGTTTCATTCAATGTGAGCTGTTACATTTCCAAGTGTAGCACTTCTGATGCAAGTTCTAATTCAATCTCTTCAAAATATTCTGTTTATAATAATGCTAATTTAATGGTATTATAGCATTGAGAAAACTTAGAAGAATTAAGGCACTATGTGGTAGCTGTGGAGCCTGCTTGTTTTCATTCATTTATTTATTAAAATTTTTTTATTTGAGTCAAATTTTCAGGTTTTTTTTCCAATTTCTTATAATTTGTTACCTTTGTTATGGTTTATGTCTCAGTCTGAGTGCAATGAGAAGAGTGTGTTACAGAAAGCCTGTAGTAATAGTCAAATATTTTAGTTTGACAGCCTTTGAATTGTACGTTTGCATTTTCCATTGGGTTTGCTAGTGACTTAGTTAATATTTTTACACGTTGGGAAAACCGGAGGATATAGAGATGCTATGGAAAACAATGGCTTGGGTCAACTCACGTAACTTAATGTTGAGCATGAGATTATCCACTTGTCATGCATATTACAACTGTGTACGTACTTTATAGGATTTGCCTTTTTGTAGTTACAATGTATAATCCTCTCATGTTCATTTTGTTGTCTGTCACATGAATCCTTTTGTGAATTTGCAGTAAATTGAATTATTCAGTTTTATACATGTCAGTCATTCTTTCTTCTCCAGTATCTGCAGCTTCATTTATGTCAATTACATTTATTTATATTATTTCATGTATTTATAAATTTGTCTATTTCTGCAAGAGTTAAAAATACTGTCACTTTTCAGCTGTGTCATCTGATTTATGTATAGAATGTCATTAGTGTGTGTATAAACAGCTTCAGACAAATTGGTCATGTTTACTACGGAGGCCCAAATGTTGATATATTAAGTCTGCAAGAAAACTGTTGTTGACTTCTATAGCTCAGATTCTAACATGAGACTGATTGCAAAATGCAAATTGATTATTTCCAAATATTTTGTTGCTGTGTAGGCAACGTTTTATTTTGTGCATTAAGATTAATTAGTTCTAAGTGAAACTTCAGTTGGGCAGTATAATCCATATTTTCTCCTTTTTAAATTAATACCTTAAATATCTTGTTTGCCTTCCTGTGGCTTCTTCACTTACATTTAAATTATTCTTGCAGGGCTACATGTTTTTGTTTCTTTGCTATTTCCATAAGCTCTAGGGGAAAATGGACGCTTTAAAGAAGGTCTTAATAAATTATGTTCATTCTTCTTGTCTTTCTCTACTATACCAGTAATTTATCAAATAAAACTGTTAGATATGTTTGGCACAATGTGTTCTTTGCACATCCTTGTAGTTTATAACTCATGTTTTCCAAGTGCAGAGTTAAAATGTGTATGTAATTGGATTTTTTTGTTTGCTTGTTCTGGTTTTCTTTTGATTTTTTTTTAATTTTTTTTTTTTTTTTTTAAGGCCTAAAACCTAACCAAATCTGGTTTTGTTTTATTTGGTGCTAAAATGTGTGCTGGGTTCTTTTGGGTACTTGAGTTTATATGAAGGAAATACGATTATCCCTAAGGCTACAGGGTAATTCTGAGTATCCATCATGAATACCCAGTGTCAGAATTGGAAGCCTTTCACTCTGGAGTGTTTGTAAGTGTTTGTTGTGAAGTAGTTACCTCTTCACGTAATTGCGAGCACACATGCAAAGGGTAAAATTGGGTTGTATGAGAAGCAGCTTCATAATCAGCATTTAGAAAGCTTTACTAGTGAAAAATGAAGCCTGGGTTAGTTGAACATGATTCATGTACTTTCTTTGGTTGTATCTTTAAGCTGGATCTAGTCCTTTTTGTGACTAACCCCTCCCTTTCTGTGTTGAGTCAGTCTTAGTGGTGACTGTGCAAGTAAAGGTTGCTCGTTGCTCGTTCTCTCAGAAGCCAATCAGTGACTCAGCTGTTAAGAGTTTCTGCAGAAGCCCTTAATTAAGACTAATTCCTCCTCCCCTTCCTTAAATGTCAAGACAGTATGTTAACTGTATTCCTACAAGGAACAGATTGGAGAGTTGTAACAAAGAGCTCTCCTCTCCTGGTGCTTAGACTGTGAGGGGAATCCCATCCCATAAAAGGACCCTAAATGGAGGTTGCAGAGACTGTGGTCCCTCAGGGAGATGTGTCAGAGAGGGAGTCTGAGGTTACCTGCAGAGAGAGCAGGTGTTCAGAAAGGTTCCTGCAGATGGTTGTGGTAACAGTGTAGAAAAGACTGAGCTTGAGTGCCTTGGACTTCATTATTTTGAAAAATACAACTCCACCCTCAGAAGTTGAAGCCATTAACATAAGAAGTCCTTGAGCTACACAGCACAATGTATTAATGGTCTATTTTCTATTTTACTTATTTCCCCTGTTTTCAGGCGAAGTACAGGAGATAAATATTGCAAACTCCATGCTTGTTTTCATGGATACTCAGCTTTAATTATGTTCATATTTTGCTACTATGTTGATATTCCATCATGAGTGCATATCATTGTGCTGAATTTCAAGGATCTGGACAGTAATCAGGTGATTTGTTAGCTGCATTTCAATGGAATTGCTATTTATATTCAGCCAGAGATTTTGCTTTGATTGGCAAAAGGAACATTAAGGAATCATCCTTACTTCTTTGGTTAAACTTTAGGCTAAGGTGGTGTTGAAAAGAGCTTGACAAGCATAGCAATTCAAATAAAGGTAAACCAGTATTCTGGAGGCACATCTTGCAGCAATCTAATTATAAATGTGGACAGTGTATTACTGACATTTAAAAGGAAGAGCTTTGTTGACCAGACTCCTTTTTACTGCAAGTGATTAGAAATTTCTTTTTCCTCCTGTTTTAGTTCTTATATGTAGAGTGGTGTCACAGACTAAGCAGAGTTCAAAAAAAAGCAAGTTTTAATAAAGAATAGGCAAACCAACTAATACTATTTGCAAACTCAGTTTTCCTTTGTTAATACTTTATGCTTGTTGAAATCAGCTGCTGATACTGGACCTTTCCACTCTTATTTGCTTTTCCAGATCTTGGATTATTTCAGCTTGCTCCTGCCAGTTGCTCTGTTTAAGTTTCCAGTTTCAACTTCCCTGGAGCAGAAGACAGGCAAGGTAGTGTTCCATTGTACCTTTCAAGTGACATGTTTTCCTTGCAAATATTTGTAATGAAGACCAAGGTGTACAGAATGAATATTTAAAAATACTCCAGGTAAAAGTAGATTAGAGCACTGACTCCTGTGAAAAAAGGGACGAGCTTGGGAGTACAAGTAGCTGTATAAATAGTGGTGTATGTTTGCTGGCCCTGGTGCCACTCTTCAGGCAGCAATCACTGGATTACAGTTTATTCTTGCTTTATACATAACACAGCACAGAAAAGGTGGCTGTGTTGTAGAGATTCAGAATACTGAGTTGTCTTTACCTAAGTGAAAGCTTTTGAGCAGTAATGCCTTTGGTAGTATTGTCTTCTCCAGAGGAGTAACAGTTTCCTTCATTCTTACTGAAACTGCTCAGAAAACCACAATCCTGTCACATTAAAAAAAGAACCCAAAGTGTAGGATTCACTTAGAATAATTATCAACATGCAACTCCATAGCAGAATTAAACGTTGGTATTTGCTGAAAATCAAATAGATTATCGTGGCCATAAGCCCCTGGTAATTATTGCTTTCTGTGTCTTCTTAGAAGGAACTTGGAAAGGTCAGGCATATTCTAATGGTCAACAGTGAATAGATGGGCAAAATGTAGGACTTTGGGTAGATCTCACATAGCAGATGGCTAATATGTGGTTTTCCTATGTTAAAAACCCAGGTATGCTGTAAACTGTATTTCCTTTGGGGATAGAGGGTTATATTCCTTTGTACCATGAGAAACAAGAGTATCCCTGGATAGTCGAGAGGTTTGGGTCGTGCGAAATCTGATTCTTCAAAAACAAATGCAAATTCTCAAACATGTAAAATGACAGTAGATTTTTTTCAAATTTATAAAGTGCTTCTAAAGGCCTGCTCTGTTTAGAAGTGGTGTGGCTATTCTTGCAGTCAACTTGAAAAATTGTAAACAGGTCTTGGCAAAAGAGCTGGTTTTAACCTTTGAGACAACACTAAAGAAAACGATCTAATTGTGATGTAAATAAACCTTTCTATTTTATTGAGAATGTGTGCTTTTCCTCTCATTGATTTGCTCTGCAGTATTGAATATTCCCAGTGTAACTCATGAGATTTGCATTGTAATGCAACCAAAATCAGCTGCATTTGTCAGCTTCACATCTCTAGATAGTCCAAAGTACAGATTTTCTGTATTGGCACTGCAGTGCTGCCTGTTACTTTATCAAAATAGTGCTGTGGCTTACTGCATGAATAGTCAAAAACATTTCTATTAATTCTTCTGAACATAAATGTTTTTTAGCATTAGCATTTGCAGAGATTTAGTAAGGTGTTAAGTTCCTAAAAATCTGATGGGTCTGGTAGGTATTGGCCTTGGCAGGTGTTTTGTTGTTTAGAAGTCATTGCACACTGACTTTTTGGAGTAGTTTTTATATGTCATTTAATTTGTTTTCCAGAATTATTTCTGAAATGTTAAAGAATAAGGCTTTAAATTGGCATAGGATTCATGTTATTGTCCCAGTCAGGGTTATTATGCAAATACTGAAAATTAAGTACTTTCTAAACTGTTTTGCTGGATTTGTGCACAAGTTTTAACTGGGAATGAAGAGATAATGAAGGACTGTTAGAAAGCTCTAGGTAACATAAAAGGCTGAAATTTGCATTCAGCTTGTATCTGGCATCAGTGTTCTGTTAGTAAAAACAATATAATGATTCCCTGAATGGATAGGAAGTATTTCATAGTGGCTTTGGATTTGTAAATAGATTTTAAATGGCATTAATGTGTTATTATTTTTCTAAATGATCACTAAAATGAAGTGGTGCTGGATTTTGTTGTTTTCTGTTGTCAGTATTTTGCCTGTTTTGATGCTTTACCTGACTTATTACCTTCTTGATATTCCCCTTCCAAAAAAAAAAAATATCATTAGTTTTATATACTTTGTCCATGACCTTTTTGGCATTTCAATGAATCAAAACCAGTAGCTTCATTACAGGCTTATTTAATATACAGTAGCAGATCAACCAAGCTGACAGTCTTTAGATCCCTCTGTGAAAGGACTTTGAAATTACACTTGCAGAGAAGTCTGTGTCTCCTTTTTATTTCTTGTGCTGGGACATCTTCTAATGATTCCAGGCTTTCAGTCTCTTCTTAGTGGGTGTTGTGTTATTAAATATTTAAGAATTATATGGTTGTGATGAATCCTATTTCAGAATAGCAGAAATTTGTTCATTGCAGAAAGTTTTCAGTTGGAATTTGGCTTTAAAACATTCAATATGAGAAGGAGCTGGGGGAAGGACAGAAGGGAGGTTGCCTAAATCTGAGCTTTACGAGTCTCTTCAGTCTTATTTTTGATGAGGCAGATGTTTTGCTGAAGAAAATGTGTAGTCTTGTTTAAAACATGGTTAGATTGACATATTTGTGGAAAAAATCCAAAATGCAGATGAGCACATCTCAAATGAAGAGCTAATAATCAACCCAGTATTTCAATAGAAAATTTTATGGCCCTGGACTTCAGCCTCCATTGTCCTATTATTTAGATAAGGAGTTATTATAAATTTATTTATTGTAAGTTGTCCTGCTCAGTGCTGAATTAGAAGAGTATTCTCGGCAGTGGGACTGTGGCAATTAAGCTGTTCAGTGTGGGTAGTAAACAGTTGTGGGGAATAGTTACTTGTCTGCAATGTTGTAATAAAAATCAGGGTTTTGTTTGGTTTTTTTTTTTTTCAGTTGTTATCTAAGAGGATACAAGTGGTTGCATGAGTAGATCAGGAAAGAGTTAGTGGTGGTTGGATGTTTAAGCAACACAGTGCAAAGAATCTTAGGATACAATTTGAGGTACTTGAAGGCTGGACAAAGCAGTGCATTTTGGTATAGATACTTTTTATAGGAGTAGTCAAATAAATGAAAATTACTTGCTTAGGAAATAAGTTTTTTTAAAGTTTTTCTGTGCCTAAAGATGTAGACAATTGTTTTAAAATTAGGAAAGAAAATATGGAAGTAGAAAGAATGTTTATTCTGTGTTTGACAGTTGTTTTTTCCTTTATTTTTTAGTGTAATGTTAGTTTTTGATCATATGTGTGAACATTCTTCGTATATTGAAATGATGAATATGAAGGCAGCATTAGAAAAGGTATAATCATTCTACATTATTTATGGAGTGTTTGGTGTTTATCATAAGACCCACATCGTAACTAGTTCTGTGTTGTGTGTTGGGACTGAGTGATGCAATTACCCATAATATTTGCCAGTGTTGTAAGAAAACACCTCTTGTCCCGGGTGTGACTCACTGCCAAGGGCCAGGGCCTGTGGGACTGTGTGTGCAAGGTCAGGATGCTCTGCACTGACAGACTGTACCCAGTGATCAGCTCCCTTCTCAACCTTCCCGATAAGCTGAATAAATTAAACTCCTTAATAGGAAAAGATGAGGATACCAGATAGCTGTGGCTTGTTGACAAGCTCTAAAATTCTCTGTGAGCAGAGGAGAGAGAAAAAGTCCAACGTAGTATGGGAGAAGAGGGATGTGACTGTTGCCATGGTCTAAAAGGGTTGGCTGGCCTACAACGAGTTCAGGGAATGCATCACAGGGATGAAGGAATGCTGCTCTGGAAAACTGCCTTGTCCACGATCCCACCTCAGCTTGTGCTGGCTTTTGGCAACGTGGAGGTTGCACATTCTGAATCTAAGCAGGGCTTTCAGCTCCCCTTGCTAATTCTTCCCATTTCACGTGGCGTAAGTAATACAGCCACTGGCATTGACCTGGTTTGGAGCTTGTATAAATTATAAGGCTTCTTTCTTTGTTTTTCCAAATGTTGCAAGCAATGATCAGCTTTGGTGGCTGATAAATGGTTTGTAACTCCTGTTGTAGCATCTGCCCTTCCAGCAAGGAAGGTGCTGCCAGCTGGTTTCAGCGAGGGCTCATTTGTGAATATTTTGGAGTAATTCTGTTCCTTGTAACTAGGGAGTTTTTACTAGTCAGCACTGCTTGTCATGTTATTTATGCTGCAGATCATGATATTTTTTACTTGTTATGTCTGAAAAATCTTACATAATCAGTGTATCTGAGAATCTTTAAGCAGCCTACTCTATACTGAGTGATCAAGGATGCAACTAGAGGCCACTCCTACAAAACCTGATTTTTAAAATGTTTGTGTATATTACTTTTTTTTCTTTCAGATGTCAACTCTTCAACTTAACTGAGACAGCAGCTGCATAACTGGCAGAAAGGGCTTTTCTCCTAGAGCTGAACTGTGCAGCTTAGCAGGATATTGAGGGAGTAGAATTTCAGAGGAATCTTTCCTGAACCTGAGACTCTTAGGGTTATTTCAAAAAATATTTAAAGATGGTTTTATTTTGGTAAAATGTTGTCTTTTTTTCCCCTTAAGTATAGTTTTGTCATCATTGTTGCTACATGGAACCTGAGACAGACTAACATTGTGCAAATCTGATTAAAATTATCTGTGCTGTTTCAAAGGTCAGGTGCACTCAGTGAGTTTGCTTTCAAATTATTTTGTTTATTCTGTGTATGTATGCATCTTGAGCTCTATAAAGGTCAGGAGAGGAGATTAATTTTGGAATTTAAAGAAGTTAGGTTTTTACTGCAGGTAGCCCTGGTTAGTGTCATTTGAACTAATCAAAATTATTTTCCTCTGTTGTTTTCTTTTTGCTGTCAGTTTTATTTATCTAATGAAACTTGTTTGTAATTATGAGGTCCATTTGAAAATAAGGCAGTATTAGTAATGTTTTTAATTTTTTTCATATTTTGTATGATCTGAAAAATTTAAGTAGTATTTGCCCAAATTAAACAGTATTCTTATTTGGGTTTTGTTTTCTTGGCATCTTTAATTCATCTGGTAGACTAACTATTTTCTTAACTAGAATAATATGTTTAAAGGATACACAGTATGTAATTGTCTGTGGCCACAAGTGGTGTAATAAAATAGCCGTGGTGGTGCATTTCCTTTCAAATTCATAACAATCCTGCTTATTAATGTTCAGGTTGACTAAAATAAACACAAAAGAATTCAAGTGTGTGTCCTGAAGCATAACTAATTGCAGTTTTCAGTCAGAGAACCAGTGACAATTAGTAAGGAAGCGGGATTCTATTAAATACAAAAGAAACTGCATTGTAAGGAGCCTAATTTTTGTCCTGAAGAGGCTGTTATATAAACCCCCCATACGTTCCAGTTCTGTCTCTAGAATGGGTGAAATATTTCTGTTGAGTTATTTAATGAGAACTTGTAGCAAAACAATAATAATGATGATTTTTCACTAAAACATGACTATCATTTATTTTCAAAGTTTACATTCACTTGGAAGGTCTTGAGCTGTTTAACCAAATCAGGTTTTTATGTCAAAAGCATTCTGACATTTTCTTTTCTGACTACAGGAGATGAAATCTGCATGAGGCAGAACATGCTGATTGAATGAACGTACTACTGAAGCTTAACAAAACTGTGTTTTAGTGCCCATTTTACTGAAAGGATGGACATATTTTGGAGTTATATGAAAGGTTAGAAAATTGCTCTGAGTCTCTTTTTATGTGTAAAAGAATGTAAATCTCATGCAGACAGTTGTGGTGCTTTCAGTGGTAGGTAATAGATGCCTTTCTAAGTAGAACACTCACCTTCCTTGCCAAAGATTGATCTGGGGTATATTTAATCTGTACTTGCTTTGGTTTGTGTGGACATAACCAAGCTTGGATATGAGTAGCAACAGATTGGTCACACAGATTTCTTTTTAGTTTAAGAAATTGCTTTAGTGAATTGGGTATTTGGCCAGGCTGGTTGACTCTAATTTCATAAGGCAAACAGGTGACTGCTGGGTGTGCACTTTGAGGGACAGGGAAGGATGGGGAGGCTTAGGCTGGGTGCATTTCCTTGTGGGAGTTTTGCCAAGATGCTGCTACTGCTTTGAGGCTGGTTTTTTTCTTGTCTGCTTCTTCCTAATTAGTGTAATTTGTAAGCTTCCCTCCACTAATTCATTATTGTTTGTAGCAGGCACTGTCATTTCTCTTTACCTAAGTGTTTTCAATGAGAAATATTTCTCTGTCAGCTTTTCATGAGTTTTGCTGTTGGAATCCTAGTCCATTAAATAGCTTTAGTGTTTATACCTGTTGTGAGACATACCCTTCCTAGTGCTCCAACTGAAGCAGTAGCTGTTAGGCCTTGACAGTGTGATTTCAGAAAAATAAAAAGCTTTTTGAAATTTGGAAACTTTAGGATATTTGAAGTACAACTTAGAGTATGTCTGATAACATAAATCATATAGAATTATTGTATGTACTTGACTTACTTTGAAAAATTTCTGTTAAGTAATGTTTTATCCTGGTTTTAATTTTCCCAGGTGTCAGGAAAAAAAATTGCCTTCTAATATTGTGATATTAACACTTTTTATGTCATGTTAATTCTGATGTGTGGCTTGTTTTCAGAAGATTTGGTTAGCTGGGATAAAATCTCAATATGACTTATGCTACAATGGCACATTTCTGTGCAGTGAGTTTGAGAATCAGAATTAAAAACCAAGTATCAGTATCTAAATTCACAGGAGTAGGGAAGAATAGACAGGGAGAAAAGGTAGAGTGTGAAAATGTTGTTCTTCAGAGGAAGATTAATAACACTTTTGAGAGTGATATAACACCTGATGTTGCATATAATCAGAATTCTGGTTTAAATAAATACTTTGGATGCTTCTTAAAGCTTTTAAAATTAGTTTTTTAAAATTAGTCTTCCAGAACTGGGCTGTAATATGGAACCAAATTCATATTATTATTCAAGGCTTTACACAAGATAAAACACTGATACCAGTGAAGATCTTTGATACATGAAAGCAAGTCTCTTAAAGTGTGGGGTTGGTAGTGGATTCCAAGGTATTATCTACTAAGTGTCCTGTGAGATACACTGGGAATCCTAGAATTAGGAATAATTTGTCCTTGAACTTTTTTGTTATTATTTGATACTGAGACCAGAGCAATGGCTTTGGTGTGGGGATGGTTGTGTTTATGCTGCAGTGGGCACTGTGTAATTATGTATTTTGCTGCATTTGCACATTTATTGTATTGCCATTAGGAAGCTTATAATGGGTATTTCTCTTGCAGTGTAAGAGTTAATTCCTAGATAGAATCCTCTAATGGTTTCAATTTGGGGTAATTTTATCTGAAAAGAAAATAATTTTAATATATTGTATTTAATCTGTGTGTTAACGTGGTGGATTATCTCAGCCTGTAAGGTCACATCGATTGCCTTGGGTGCTTCTAATTCCTGCTGTGTGTGTAATGCAGGTGTGCTGGGACAATTACTTTCAGCTTCTCATGGATGTGGACTGCAAACAGTGAAAACTAAATAGGAGCACAACTGATGTTTTCTGAAATGCAGAGGATACCAGAGCCTCGCTGTTCGTGCATGTCGTGTGTGCACCTGTGGGGTGAAACAGTGGCTGGGATTGTCTGCTCACAACAGCACTGCTGCTTCTGTGCCTCTGAGTTCTTGAAGCTGAAAGGTTGTGGCTGTATTCTTCCTGCTTTGCTTCAGAGATGTTCCATCATAACCCTACATAATGTATGTGAAACGTGGAAATAAAGGATGCTGAGGACGAGCATTATTCATTCTGTCCATATGTATTATGTGTTTATGTTGTTATCCATTTAGGGTTCTATGCTCCTGATTGACTGAATTGGTTATGCATTTTTGAGTTCCACTTTGTTTTGGAGAATGCAGACTAGGTCTTGAGGAAGTTTGGAGAAAAAACTGGAGAATACAAACAATTAAGTATTGTCAGTGTTGATGAAAAACATAAATCAGAGAAAAATTGATAACATTGTTTAAATAGCTTCTCATAAGTGCGTAAGATTCTCATTAGTACAACATCAGAAGATGAATGAATATTAATGAATGAGATCAAAGACATTTAGAAATCAAAGCAAGTAAACAATTATTTTTAAGAATTATATAAGTTTTTAACTGCATAAAAATATGTATCTGCTTAACTGAACGGCTCCGTGAGAAGGTTTGCTTGAAAATATTTTTCCTGAAAATTTTTATGTTGAACTAGAAAGGCAAGTATGTAACATAAACCAGAAAAATGTATACATCAAAACCTGAAATATATAAAATGTCTTGCATGTGCTGTATCAAAGTATCTAAATTCAACTGTGGAGTCAAATAGGCTGGAATTTGCGCTTGGCCGGAGTCCATGATTTGAGCTTGACTCAGACTGTCAACACAAATTGCTAAATATTGAGGAGGAAATTACTTCTGGATGTCTCACACTCTGGCTGTTTGCTTTTACATTTCTAGCTTTTACATTTCTAGTACTTTTGGACAAAAGTTACCTGTGTTGAAACATACATACATATATATATATATATATAAATATATAGTGTAATTCTGTTATAAAAATAGGTGTGCATGTCATTTCATACTGATTTTGATTATCAAATGTCAGAATAAGACCAGAACTATTTTCATCTCAATATCTGCTTTTCCAAATCTTATCTAGCAGTGTGATCTGTAGAACACAGTTATTTAATCTTTGAACTGTACATGCCAGTAGTATTGCATGGGGTATTTTGTCATCACAATATAGTGCTAGTGAATCTTCCAAGATTTAGAGAAATGATTGGAATAATTTATTAAATACTACTTTTCATTTATCTTTATATGTTTACTAATATTCATTTAATAACTCTTATTCAACTAAAAATAAACTTTTTTTGGTATGAGATGATTTAAACAAAATAATAGGTCTAGGCATGAGTTCAGGTATCTTTCAGTTTTCTTTCTGCAATTAAAATAAAATTGCATATCTGTACCATATTTCTTCTTTAAAATTCTCTGAGGATTTTAATGCATTCAATCCACAAAGGTCATAGTGGAAATATCACTGCAAAGGCACAGATTCCCTGGTGCAAACAGGAGAGTGTTCTGACCATAAAGTACCCAGTTGCTCTGGGCAATAGTTACATTATTTGACAGTTGGTGATTCCCACGAACTTTAGTGGCAAAGTCGGGCTCGCGAGAGGATTCTTCAAATACTGTCAAAGAAACAGTTTCATTTTGAACCTGGGTATAAAGCTAATGGTATCTAACAGCTTTTAGTGTCACTGAATCAAATTCCTCAAGTAGAAAGAACGGCTGACATTCTGTTTTAAAGTGTCCGTGTGTTTGACCCAGTTTTGCGCTGGCGGTGTCATCACCATCGGATCTCGCCGCTCCGGGCTCTCGGAGCCTGACAGGCGGAACAAGTTGCTTCAGCTCACACAGCTCATCTGTCACACGGAGCAGCTTTTGGGTTTCTATCAGCTGAATGAAATGTGGAGCGAGTCCTCCTCCCTGCTCTCTGCGATCGGCATCGTCAGCAACCCGCTCACACCCCCGGGAACCGAGCGAAACCAAGAGCTAGAGAGAGAATAGATAAAATATGGCTAGAGATGCCTTTAATAAGTAAAAGGTTTGTGGTTCAAAAATAAGAAAAAAAATATATCCAGAAACTAGATGGAAAGTTAATTTCCAAAGAAGGGTGGCAATTACCTTATCTGAAGGGAAAGGTGAATATTTAAGATCCGATACTAAGTTTTATAATCCAGTAGGGCAGCGAAAGGCATCTCCGTTTGCATCACGAGCACTTGCTTAGCATTTAAAATGTTCAAACTTTTATGGAGATTTTATTTTCCCAAAACAGTGCACTAGAATTTTGTACACTAGGCCAAATCTTGCCATAATCTCTACCCTCTTTGAAGTCCTGCAGTGAGAGCAGTGTTAGGGCTCTGAGTTTGTGCAGGTTGCTCTTTGAAGTTCATATGTGGCTGGCCTGGCTGCTTTATTCTTGCAATGACCGAATTTTACTTGTCATTTTGAAAGCATAAGCAAAAGAAGCACAAACCATAATGCTTTGTAATTGCTGATTAGAGGTTTTTCCCCACGTTAAACACAGGAAGAAATTTTTCTGGCCCGTTATGATATGCCCAGTTTTAAAAATATTTTTACTAGAGTAAAATTTCCAAGTGGTACTTTAGCTAGTAACAACCACTAAGTGGTTTCTGTTTGTTATAATAATAGTGATTGTGGTAATCAAATGATTCATGTGTGGCCCATGTCAGGAATGCCCTCTGGTATTTAAGGATGAGATAGATTACACTGGGGGAGAGACCTGCTAATAATGTTTTATTCAAAGTGATGCTGTACAAAATTATTCAAAAGGAATATACCAGTTGATATTTTCATCATGGAAACAATGAGCTGAACCACCACAATCTAATGAAAAATAGGACTGTGGAATGTATGGCATATGTATGAATTAGGGAGATATTTATATCTTTGGGCTTTACAGCTTCAGTGGAATAGAAAGGGTCGTTCTGTGGTGATCGATGGATATGTGGTGAATTGCACAAGATCTGAGAAAATGAGGATTGCATTTATCATATCTAAGGGGAATGTCAAAGTGTATGTCTGCCTATAACCCCATCAGTGGTAAAATGATGACAATATGCCTTTGGGAGATAGCAATCAATATGACTGTTGTAAAGCTCAACTCATCTGATGAGTTCGGTTGGCTCAGAGAGCTATGGAAAAAAAGCAAAGAAAAACACCATCTTTGTACCCAAGACCTGCTTGGAATAAGTTTGAAATAAGTCTCATAAAAATGAAATTGGACATAATGTTCTAGGTTTGAGAAATTAAATAAAGATGATCAGCTGAATTCTGTTCACCTGGCCGTTACAGACAGCTGCTGCACTCAATATTATTGCTGAGAGCATAACACAGAACCTGCCCATGGGCAGGGGTGTTGGAACTAGATGATCTCTAAGGGCCTTTCCAAGCCAAACCATTCTATGATTCTATGAACCAGAAGGAGTTCTGGTGGTCTTGAGGACTGTGTGTGTAATGAACTTCCCAGACTGAACTTTGTTGGTAAAACCAGAAGTCGTCCTTAAAAAAAAAAAAAAGTTTGATGATGATGATTCATTCAGAAAGCCCACTGGTTTGCTCAACAGAAATACACCCTTTGGTTTCTGACCAGAATAAATCAATGGCAATGTCACAGATGAAGAATATACAAACAAGTTCTGAAGTAAAATGTAAGTGAACAGGAACATTTTGGCCAGTCAGCAGAAAGCTGCTGCTTCTGTCACGAAACCCATAAGAGATAAAGGCTGAAATGTATTTTGTATATATATTTTCTTTTCCCATTAAAAACCTGTGAAACCTGAATCAGATTTTCTGTGGACAAGAGAGAGGGATTTCGGAGAGGATAACCCAAATGCATGCTGATAAAAACATGCATATACAATGCATACAAACACACTTGAAATATCTCTAAAAATTTTCAGCAGTAGTGAAGCTGGAAGTGCCTGAAATCTGTGGTCTTATCTCTTAAATCTAAAGTTCCCAGCTAGTAGATGTGCAGCTTTGTCCCTTGACTCGACCCATTTTTGTTGGAGTGGGTATCTTGCTCCTTATATTATTAGGCCTCATCTTACTAGTCTAAATAATTTGAAGAATCATTATAATTCATGTGCCATTCTGAAATTAAAAGAGGTAAGAGGGTAAAAGTGAGTAGAGAGAAGCAACATCTATTAGTACAGACTTTTTTTCATACAGTAGTAGCTGAACAAAGCAAACATGATTATTAATGTATAGGCCAAACATTTATATATGTATTTATTATCCCTTTGTAGCTTTGAAGTACAGAAAGAAGATACTCCAAAGGTGAGTGTGTTACATTGCATTGACAAATATTGCCTGACACCCTGTGTGTTACATTCACAGATCTGAGTGCGGCCATTAAAGATAAAGCTGACAGGACAACTTCTTTTGCCACCTGGCATCCCTGTCGTACAAAAGTGCTGAGTGATGGTTAGAGGGAAAATGTAGAGAAAGTTGTTGTGCTGAGGGTCTCCAAATCTTAGAGAATAACTGCTGACTTCTGCTTTGTTCACAGTGGTTAAGTTATGCTGGTGTAGTTATGTTTGCAAAGATTAATGCAGTGTATTTAAAAATAAATGCACTGGTACTGCATCTGGTCCCCAGATTCATAACACCAGGTGAGAAAACCAAGAAAAATTAAAGTGACTTTTTAATGGTTCTTCTGAATTTGCATGAGGCTTGATTGTATAGTATTGTGCATCAAGCATTTCTACAGAAAGCAGGAAATTAAGGTACATAATACTGTGTAACTGTGGATTTTTCATTGTGGATTAAGTGGATAAATACCTAAAACATAGGTAGCAGAGCATTATAGTTGTATCACAGTACCTTTAGTCTTTGAAGATAGTTCAGCATTCTGTACTTGCTCATAAGTGTGTAACTTAATTGTTCTTTGATTAATAGTTAAAGTGGAAATAGTTTTTTTTGCTAAAAAGAGATTGGATAATACATCAGGCACCCTGACAGAGACCAATTTTTATCAAGAAGCTGTTTTGGTGAGATTCAGATATCCCATAATATTTTATTTGTTTCAACAACTTCATCTTTTCATTTTCAGATTGTTCTGTTGTCACTCCCAGAAAGTTGAACTGTGATAATTAAAGCAGCCTGCAACATAAAAGAAAGATTTAGAAATTCAAGATAGTCACATTATGCAGTGAAATTTAAATTGATATGAATTTGTGGTGTTATAAATTGTAAATCACTATGATCAACTGGTTAAACAACAGATTTGTATAGTGTAGAAGGAGAAAATGCATGCTAAACTGTGGCATGAGTTTGTTTTTTTTTTTTGTCTGATCATGTTTGCATTTTATGACATGGCAAATAAATATTTAATATTTATAGGCAATTAAGCTGCTAATAGGTAGAAGAATATATTAAAAAAAAAGAGATCGGAGCAAATATTTCCAATGAGGAAAAGTATTTTCAAAAGAAAACTTTTAAGAGAGCCAAGAGAGTGTACTTATGTGCATTTACAGCTGTTTGTACCTGTCTAATCTTGTGTTTATCTACAGTTATCATAGTACCAGTGGTGTTATGTGCTATAGGTGACCTTGAACCAAATAACCTTCTTGTATTTATCTTTAATTTAGATGGGTTTGGCTTCTGTTTCATAAACACCCCCATCCCCCCAACAGTTCTTTGTCCTGTTCTTTATTTGGGTACAGAGTGAAAATATCAGTTAGATCCCTCACAGTGCCCGTGTCCTTTAGGTGGCACATCTGCTCAGCTGCTGTCAGATGCTGTTACCTGAGCTAATTGTCAGACTTGCTTTTCCTTGGAGGGATCCTGGCAAGAGGAAAAATCTCCTCCTCTGCAGAGGTGATTAATTGTGCCCTAGTGTGAGCACATTTCTCAGTTGCCATAGTCCTGCAGATAGAAGCTCTTCTCTCCTTCTTTGTGAGCTGGTGGATATGAGCCAGCTCCATCCTGAAGCTGCTGTCTCACCACTTTAGCACTAAGTTAAACTCAAGCTACTATGATTTGCCCCTTAGCATCAGTTACTGATCTGGGTTTGATGTCAAATTAAGAGAATCATGCAGCTTTTCTTTGGATTGAAGAAGCAGTTTAGGTCTGTCCTTAGGATGTTAGTAGGACACTGAGCAAACAGGCTGGAAGAGCAGAAAATGGCAATGAAGCATCTCGATTGTAGAACCTTGTCCTTGGCTGTAATGGGATTGCATGGGGTGGTCTCTGTGTCTCATTGAGAACCTGATTGCTTTGCTTTTGAGCCCTGAGCAGGGCTGGTGAACTGAATCAATTTATCTTTTTGTGAGAACATGTGGCTTGAATTCCTGATTCTCCGAGCATGTTTGTGTTTGAACTGTGATTAGTCTGGCTTTAGACAGAGAAAACAGGAGCTCTGAAGGCACCTTTGAGAAGAGAGGAATGCAAGGGTCTTTCCTTCTTCAGTTCTGTGCTCAGTTTGAATGCTCAGCAGAGGAGTTAAGAGGTACAACAGTTCTCTTTCTTATATGAGGCCAGTTGTCATTTTTTTATACGAAGTGTATATTTAGAATCATTTGGGTTGGAAAGACCTTTATGATCATTGAGTCCAACCATGAGCAAAGCACTGCCACTAAACCATGTCTCTAAGTGCCACATCTGCACATTTTTTAGGTCTCTCCAAGGATGATGACTCAACCACTTCCCTGGGCAGCCTGTTCCAGTACTTGACAATAAAAAAAAAAAAAAAGGGAAAAATATTCAAATGAAATGTATATCATACTATTAGTGAAAATGAGTGATGCAAGCAAGTTTTTGTGGAGTATTGTCCCACCTCTGGTAGGAGGGGAATAAAAAAGTCTACCCTTTGTCTTTGGTCTTGGAATATTAAAATAAATAGCTGTAGTCAACTAGAAAGGACTAGAGAGAAATACTGTGTCAGTCAGATGTTTGTGGTACTGGCTATCTGGAAACAAATAATCCTAAATATTGACTTGCCAGTACTCTTAACAGGGGAAAAGCCCAAGAGCCAACCTTAGGCAGGTCTACAAAACACCAAGCTGTATTTGAATGTAGGATGCTGATGGACATGGAGTGTATGAAAGGTGGGAATTGCTTATGTCACCAAGAACGAGTTCTATGTACTGCTGGTTTTAAAAGAGTCTCCAGTTTTCCAATAGTTAAAGGAAATAATCAGGGAAGGACAAAAAAGATGGAAGAAGAGTGAATAGAGTAGAAAAAAAAAAGAATTATAAAACTTTAATCACTGGCACCTCACTCCCTGACAATAACGGTGCTGTTTATTAGGTGGAAAGATGGAAGTGTTCAGGAAAAGCAGTCCATTTGCAAAGCAGCAGACTGTGTATTCACGTTGTTTTACTGCTTGCACTGCAGTGGATCTAAATTTGATCAAGTGTCTTTGTCACTGAGAGGCAGTAAATGTTTTCCTGCTAATTGTTTCTGATGCATTTCTTTTAATTTATTGTGGACCTCCAAGTTGGAAGCACTAAAAGTTGCTCAGATTTCACAAGAGAACAGAAGCAATCTTACCTTGAAACCAAACAGGAGTGCCTGTTTCCTAGGGGAAGAAATGTGTTCCCCAAATGCATTTGTATTTCAGCTGGTTAATTTAGAAATGGCTTAATTAGTGAAAGTAGCAAAGGCCTGTTTTGCAAACCACCTCCTTCATATGTCTAAGATTTCTAAGAAAATTTTCTGTAGTAGTTGTTTTCTTATGAGATGATTGATTTTAATATTTTTCTGAGGCAGTTGTATATCAAAGTCACCACTGGATTATATAGAAATTCTTTGAAAATACAATTGCATTATACAGCATAGATTTAGTGTTTTAAAAAAAGTTACCTGAATTTGGAAGTAGCTGACTTTGGTAAGCTGATGTGTCCTGTAAGAAGCAGCATGGTAGAATGGGAGTGTGTGGTTAATATGTCCTTTTTAAAGAGAGAATATTTATAGTGCCAGAATACCAATTACATTATTGGCACAGCAGCACTGAAAGGCGATTGCGGAATTAAGGTGACATTGCGTGTGAGTGGGATCGAATTTAAGTTCCCTCTTACCAAACACAATTGGTAAGCCCTTAGAATCTCCAAATAAATACTTGTGCTTTAAGGTCAGTCCAGACCTCGTGGATTGCTTTTCCTTTCCCTGATAAAAGCAGATGCAAGCATGCCAAATTGCTTTGCTCCAGCTTAACCCCAGCACTGTTTGAATTCATAAATGCTACAAAAGAAAAGCTTATTACTGCATACAACGGTGAAGTGGAAAAATGTCATGCCTACCTAATCTATTTCCTGGGAAGGGGGGACAAGTCTCTTTATTCTTTTACCAAGACTTGGGGAAATAAAATGAGGACTGGACGTGACGCTTATAATGAAGAATTGTCTTTCATATTTTCAGTGGATATCAACCTACACTTTCTTTTCTCTCTGAGATATTTGCTCTGAAATGAGACAGTAAAGGAACTTTTTTCTGTATGGAATTAGAATACTATGCAGTATTTAAATTGTTTTTAATTTTTTACTTGTTTGTATAATAACTATTAAACAGCTGTTTCTCTGAAACTTTTGGTTTAAGGATAACTTGTTCAAATAGTGGCACATCATTTAGGAGATGAAACAAAGCAATGCTGGATATAGGTTTTATACGGTAACTAGTCTATAGCACTATTAGAAATGGCATCAATGGGAGCTTTGCTATGAATTGATAACAAGCACATAGTTTTAAATAACTTGGACAAGATGAAACTGCTCCTAAAATAGAGCACTTGAGGGAAAAGTAGGTTTTCACACTGTAAATAGGGTTCTTTGAAAGCTGGGAGAAGAAAAAAAAAGTAGCACAGTACAGTAAGTTAAATCATTACATTAATTGAACACTTGTCTGCTTGCAGCAGTTTTGTTTTGTGTATGTCAGTGAATGAATTGTTGAGAAAGAAAGTAAAGGGGAAGTAGTAGTGGGTAAGGTTTGAAACAAAGCAATTAACATTCATAAGCTGTGATTGTGGGTAGTTGTGTTAAGTTCTCTTTCCTGAAGGTGGTTTGGTGGTGTTGTAAACTACTGCCTGTAATCAACTTAGTTATGTACGAACAGAATTTTAGTAAAAATGTGTTCCTCAGTTTTTGAGTGAGGATGAGTAATATCTTGTGTCATATCAATGAGTCTTATTTTATTTCATCATAAATGTCATACAAAATTACTTCCTTGTAAGTTGAAATTCTGCATCTAACAGGTGTTGAGTCCTTTTCTTTTGGAAGGTGGTGCTTAAACCTGAAGGTCTCTCATTGTAGTTCCAAGCCTGAAATAGGGCAGGTAGTTCTCCAGCTATTTAATAGACAGTCTGTCAGCCCAAAGAGGTATTGACAGGATTTTATAGGGTGCAGATGGCAGAGAAAAATCTAGTATTTCACTGTTGGTCATTTTCTTTCCAATGACAATCCAGTTATTAGGTTGGTAGTTTTCTCACAAAACACAGTGTGTGGCTACCTAATGAGATTGCTTTAAAGCCCATTGGTAGTGCCGACGTATTTCTTGTAATCCTTTTGCCTTTGGTTGCTGTTGTTAAAGGCCAACTTCTCACTCTTGGGAAAAGAGCTTGTTCACTGGGCTAAACATGAAAATGCATTAAGCTTGATGTTATGCTTGATGTTCTTGGTTAAAGTATAATGTGAAACAGAATTCTCTCTATACTGTGTCTCTTGAAGCTGTAGCTTCTGGGCAGAAATGGCAAAAAGATGTTCAGATTGCAGTTAAAGGGATGCTACTTAATCATAGTTGGTAAGAGATTAAACTTTAACCATTCAATTAGAGCTCTTGGCCCAACTTTTTTTAACAGAATAAGAGCAGCAATGAAAAAACTTGGTCTGAGTAAGTGTGTGTTGCTTGACACTGCAAAAAGCATTCTCTTTGCACTGGGACACTGCATGTATTGTAAAGGAAAGGTTTGTATTTAATAAGGTCAGTGAAGAAATCACATAGTAGTAATTTTTTTTTCAATATGCCTTAAAATTGTCCACTAATGAAACCTACATTGCCAAGGCTTCAGCCAATGGAAACTGCTGCACACTTTTAACAGTTAGAAAGGGAACTTGCACTTTTCTGTGAGAGCAGTAAGACTGAAAGATGGTTTTATGATATTTAAAGGTACTCACACTCAGTTGCAGAGAACTGAAGTCACCAGGAAGATTTAGCAAAGAGTTTTGAATACTCAGCAGGAAAACTCGACACATTGGAGCCCCTCCATTCATGTAGCCTCAAGGTAAAGACAAAACCAGTGTCTGAAACCATTCAACTGTCTTATGAGCCGAAGCAGATCCAAAGCTGGCACGTATTTATTGTTTTATTGAAAACATTTCTGAGGGAAAAGCCACTGAAATACATAATCACCCTAGCAAGGGAATTTTTTTAGGACTAGAAACAGGGATAATACTTGTCACTGCAGATGTTAGGCACCCCTGTGACTGGGCATTGCAATGGGCTGCCCAGGGAGGTGGGGGGGTCACTGTCCCTGGAGGTATTTAAGAAGAGACTGGACGTGGCACTCAGTGCCATGGTCTAGTAGACAAGGTGGTTTTGGGTCAAAGGTCGGACTCAATGATCCCAGAGGTCTTTTCCAACCCAATTGATTCTGTGATTCTGTATTTTGTGCACTATATTTTATGGGTCTTCTTACTGTGTATTGTTAAGAAGTTTGTAAACACTGTAAACACTGCAAAGCATGCTCAGTTATATTGAAAGAGAACATGAACAGCTATAGCTTTGTTCAATTAATTATTTCCTGGCTTTGTTAGTATTCAGAAAACTTGACAACACTGTTGTATTTTACTTTTCCCAGTATGTTTTAAATAAGCTGTATTGCAGATGATACAAGGACAAATCTTTTGTTAGAGGTGGTACCTTCTGTTGCACTGCTGACCCTTCTGGAAAAGAGAAAAGGCACCTCTGGCCATTTTTTCTCATTATCAGCTGTGTAATTATCTATTTCCCTGTGCACATTGCACTGAAAAGTCACTTTATAAAAGGGATGGAAGGAAAAAGATCCTTTTGATACTGTTGGTCTACGAGAAAAAATGTTGGGAGAGGAAATCTCTCCAAAGGAGGATATCCAGGGAAGAAGTGTTAGCAGTTTCAAAGAGAACTTTTGGAACAAAGACACATATGGGCATCTTTGGGAGCTCTTTGCTTGGGAGGGGTCAGTGAGTGAAAACTTAAAAAAGTGTGATGATCCATGGAAACTGTCCATGGGAACATCTGTCCTTCAGAATGCCATGTACTGAATTCAGAGCAGCTACTGTGTGTGGGTACAAGGTGTTTACTTTTATTGGGACTGTATTCTAGGCTTTTCCTAGGTTTTGTAGAATAAGTAGGATGTACTTGGGATGTGAAAACGAGATGTTGGTTTGCTCAGGAATGTGACAATTCAGAGCACTCTTGAGTTTTTTTATTACAATGGGTCTTAGTGTTTTGGTAGACACAAACAGGTAGAAGGAGCAGAGACATACAGTTCTCTTCAGCAGTGAGATGAACTGAAGTTAATAATGTATTACTGTACTTCAAAAATTCTTCTGAGAATTTTTTCAGAAGATATTTTGACGAGTTCAGAGAGAAGTTGGTGGTATCATTAAATAAGTTGACAACTTCTGTAATCAGCTTTTTGGTATTATAGCTCAAGGGAAAGTCAATAAACTTTGATTCCCAGCATTAATGTAATTATTTTGATCCCCCCTCCTTTTTTTTTTTTTCTTTTCTGGCTCCTTCTGCATAAGACTGCAATAATATAATATCAGATGGCCAAAAGCAATTCAGAAAGGCAGTGTCCCATAGGGTGACGTACAAATGTAGGAAGACTGGGGGTGGAATAAATCATTTCCTCTGATCTTGTTAGGGATGAAATTATTATAGAGAAGCAAATGTAATTTGCTGAATATTCTGGGAGGAAGAGAAGTATGAAGCTTCTTTAATTACTAGAGGTACTATTTTTGAAGTGTTTTTTCTTCCTCTCACCTACACTATTTTCCTTACACAGTATACAAAAGTGTGTTCCCATTGCCACTTGTTTTGGTCATTGTAATATACTGCTTTAGGTCAGGTGCTACTCCAGTATTTTGGTTGATTTGGGCTAATTGGACTTTAATCTTCATCATCTGATGAGAAACTGCTTTAAATGTTTCAGTCGGAAAACTTGTATTGTGTTTCTGATTATTTAATTATTCTGATAATTATGTATTCAATTTCATGCTCCCATGAGAGAATACAGGACAGGTGAGATGGGTGAATCATTATAATATAAATGCCCTGTTGAATAGTATAGGCCAAAGAACTCACAAATTAACCTTAAAACACAAAAGCTTGATCAGCCTCCTGTGAAAACACTCTTTTCTCTGAAAAAAAAAATAAAATTAAAGATGATGTACTGAACCTTTAAAATGAAACTTTTCCATAGGTTTACCATTTGCCTGGTTAATTAAGGCTGACCTACATTCTGTTGGAAGTCTCATGTAGAGCAGTAAAAGCTGATCAGGTGTGATTTCAGGAGTGATTTCAGGTGTGATTTAACAGCTGTGGTCATGAGGCTCTGCCTGCAGTCACATGAGCAGCCAGCAAGTAGCAGCCACCATGGCAGAGTGACTGCGGTGTTAGTCTCAAAGGAAATCTGCCCTGAAGAGTCCAAAACTAATAACTAAAGGTGGGCAAGTACAATTCCATGCAACTCTCTAACTTTAAGTAGCTGGGATATGATGTGCGTTGTTTTCTAGTTAAAGCCTGAAGTTGCTTAGATTTGTTGGTTGTTGTTAAGGAGGAATAATGTTCCAAGTGGTTAAATTTAAGGGTAAATTTTTCAGATGTACACAATTGACTGAACTGCTTAAGTTCCAGTTTGGGGAGAGGCTCGGCTATCAATAGTGCAAACACTTTTTTACCTCATGAGCTCAGTGAACAATAAGAGAGACTGAGTTTACTGCTGGGTGTTTACTCTGTAGTTATTCCTCCAGTAAACATTTGTAGAGCACTCGTACATAAGATGCTTTTTTCTGCACTTCTTCACACTTACTACATGCTTGGAGACATCCAGAGAATGAGTAGATTGTGCCAGGATTATTGTCCCCATTGTTTCCCATAACAACTTCCCCAGGAAGACAGTTTGGAGGAACCAGTTCCACAAAGCACTTACAGGTTTGGATGATGCAGCTGAGCATGTTTTATGAATCCCTCTGTCTGCATTATCAGACATGTGAGAGTTTGGTGACCTGTGGTAATTAGATTGTGTGATCCTTCAAAAGAAGGATCAGGCTCACGGAGGTCAGTCAGGTCCTTTGGAAAATGGAACTTTTTGCTGTTTATCTTATATAACTGATATTTTCTGGCATTTAATAGGGAAAAATCTTTTACTACATGTAAAAGTGAATCCGAACAAAGTAACCTAAATGTTCCTTCCTTGTGGTTTCTCCTTGTTTTCAGTTATTTCCCTTTTGGTAGAAGCAGTGATCAGACTGGCAGAACTCTGCCTGTTAAGAGCTGTTTTGTAGAGCTGTAAGAAGTGTTATGCTTTGAAATGCTGACAGGCCTTGCATAAACCATGATCTGATTTTTCTTGCCTTCTGGCAAGAAGGCAAGATCACGATGCTTTATTATTGAGGCAGGTCCTTGTGTAGTGTAATTAAAGCTTGAAAAATCTCTCAAATGGAAACTTCATTTCTACAGGTAGTAAAACTGTGCTGGACTTTTGTTGTTATTGTTTGCTTTGCTTTCCTTGTGTTACTTTCTTAGAATGTTTTGTTTGTTTGTTTCTGAAGACATAATCTCACCTTTCCCAAGCATATGTTTTACACTTTGAAGTGATTATTAGAGTATATCCTTTGGAAATATATTTTTTTGGATCATTAAAAATGCAGTTGAGCCACTTAAAAATGTGGGAACCACAGGCACATGAGACTGGCCCAGCACTTTTCTGTTGGTGGAGGGTAATAGGATTTTTTTTTAGTGGTCTTGAGTGGAGACAACTGTCAGTAATGTTTACTTTGGCAAAAACAAGGTATTGGAAGTGGAATAAGCCATAAAAATAGTCTGTAAGGAATATTGTGAATAAAAGTAATGGCGCTTATTAGCAGATGACACACTTGCATGGGAAACAGAGTGTGGACAGAGCTGTCCTGAACACTGTACTCTGCAACAGCCACTGTCAGTTGATATATAGGTAATTAATGGGCTTAATGACTTTTTGCATTTACCTTGAAGAAAGTCTGCAGTTACAGTTAATGGCAGCATCACAGATGAATATTTTGCAGAGTCACTTGTGTTTTATTCTTTGGTGTGTGTGTGTATATACAGATCATTAAATTTCTATTCATGGTGCAAATATTTACCTAAGTTCAAAATCCTGAATGACCAAGCAAATGTTATAGTTTGAAGTAATCTTGCACAGGCAGTTGGCTGTATGACTAATAGAATTACATGTGCGTAAAATTGCTTTTACTATAGAAGCCAAAATGCAGAATAATGGCTTGTCAAACTGTCATTTGCAAGTGAGATCATAGATTTCCTAGTCCAAATTAGGTTGTGTTCTTTTTCTTTTTGTCAGGTCACATTCTAATAACCATATTGTGCATTAAACCCTGTGATTATCTGAACACTTGACAGATGGTAGGATGTTAATTTATATGTAAGAGACAGTGATTGCCTGTGCAGTAATGGTATTCAACAAAATATGAAATGTCAAAATCCAGTTCTTTCTTATGTTTTTACTTCATGTATTTCAGCAAGGTAATTCTAGCAGAGTAATCTTTTTTTAAAGCTAAACATATGCTTCATTTACTGTTGTTAGCAGGTTTTTGAGTTTTAAATCTTATTTTTTATATTGAGAGGTGTTTTTGTGTTGGTCTAGCATACAAAATTTGTAGAGTACAGTGAAAATTAAAGAAGTTATTACATTTGTGAGTCTAAAGTTTTTGATATGTATAATACTCAGTTTTAAGGAAAATAAGATAACTTTTAGGGTCACTGAAGGGTTACTATGATACACTTCAACTGGTTTTATGATAACACAATTGTCCTGACTTATACCAGATTTATGTTAAATTGTTATCAAAATTAATAGTTAGTTACTCCTAATATCTTATTTAATTATCATCCTAACTCACTTATAAGGTATCATGGAAAACAATCTGGAAGCCAAAGGATTTTGCTTTTTGATGAATTTGAGACAGTTGGTGCTGGAACATGTAGCTGAGGGGAAAAAACCTAAAAAGTGGCCCAGTTCAGTGCCACATACTCCTGAAATAACTGAATATCTGAAATAACTTTCTGAGGCTGAAATACAAGTACCTAAGGAAATAAGCTGATGTTACAGTTTCCTTGAACAGTGCTATTATCAGAAAATTCTTTCTACTTTAATCTCTTGTCAAGGCATTCCTCACCCCCTTCAGATTATTGTTGCAATTCCTTTCTGCTTGTGGGCAAGTTCACAGGATTTGCTTATTTGTGCCTGATTTGTTATCTGCTGAACCTCCAAATAATTGTTAACACTTTGACTTGAAAAACTTTACTTTTTAGGAGTCAAAGTCCTCAAAATACTTGGCTTTTCAACAAACAGTTGAAGTTTGTAGTTTTTTAATACTGAGGAAAAGAAATCAAGAAGTAAAATAGGAGGCCAAGTATTTAATTTACTTAAAACACTTTCACAACAGAAGAGAGTTGAAGTAGAAAATCCCAACAGTCTTAATGATGTCTTTTTGCAGTTCAGTTGTCTCTGGCTGACACATGATTATTATGCATTTATAATCGACACATGATTATTATGCATTTATGATCGATTATAAATGGGTTTAGGTATTCAGTAACTCTTGATTATGAAAGAATACATTCCTTATTAATGTTCCTTAATCACTAAGAAAATTAGTTTTCTGTAAACTAATGTTTCAGTAGGTCAAGAAAGGAGTCATCAAGGCCTAAAGAGTGGTAATTGCTTTGCTTGTGCCACAGCATTGTGTTGTTGTTTTCAGTGTGTAGAAAGTCTTAAAGGCTGTGAACTGGTGCTTTGGGAGTGAAAATAGCAAAAATAGTTTCTGTTGAGTATGTAAGTTATAGGAATTTTTTTGTTGGTTTCCGTGTTTGGGGGAAAACTTGGTCATTAGTGTAGTTAATATGCATTATGTAAACACTTACTATAAAAATATCACCTCTGAAGGTTAATTTTCTTTGGGAAGAAGACCATAAACAAAATAGGTGGCACTTCTCTTCCAAGGCTGATACTTTCAGCTAAATATTGTAACCTGTGAGGCATTATAAAGATATGTTCAGTCATGAATGCTTGTGCAGAACAGTGCAATGTGTGATGATCTGTATATTGTATTATAATGTTATTTCAGGTAAACTTTTCCAAATACATGGAAAAATATTGTTTCTCTATTTTGATAATAACCCAAGTATGTACTGCCAAAGAAAGAAATTTAAATTTAAATAACAACATTGCTGCAGCCATTCCATTTGTTTGCAGTTTTGCCTGCTGTTTCATGTAACAGTGCCATTAAAGTGCATTTCAAATAGAAAATATAATTGCTAAAATGAGTTTTTGCTATACTAAATAGTAGAACAAAACTCTACCAGACCTGTCTGTCAAGCCAAGCTGCTGCTTAGTGTGTGTTTTTAGAAAATATACTCCTTAACTGTGGAGTAATGTAGTAGCTCCTTTAGGATATTTAGCAATTGGACTTGAAGATGTTGGCACGTGGGCAAATAATTATTTGTATGTCAGCTATTTCTGGATAAAAATTTTTCAGTTGGGCATCAGTGAGCTGTTTGAGGAATTTGCTGCTGGTTTTGTGGCCTCAGTTGCTTGTTCTCAGGCCTTCTGTCATACTGAAAAGCATTAAGAAAAGGAGTGCCCCTTATAGGATAAAGAATAACTACATGAAACACATTGGCTAAAGCCTTAAAGTGGTGTTACAATGTTTGTTTTAATGATTGTTGACAGTGTAGATACTCCTGTTTCTGTTAGAGGTGTTGTATCTGGTTTGAGTTATTTTTGGTACCTGTTTTCTATAAGATTGAATAAATTTAGGAGCATTATTTAAAGCTAGCACAGTAACTGTAACATGGTATTGTAATATTTGACGAATGCATTTGTCTGTATACAAGTGACAAAGGATTGTGCTGAGTGTTATTATTGTTGTTTGCTGATGGAATTGTTATCAGAAGATTAAAAGTTTTAACAAAGGCCAAAATAGGAAGTTCCCCTGGAGTCTTTGAAAAGAAAATTTTTAAAATTTTTAAAATTTAAATAACTAAATTGTTCATTTAAATAGTGAATCATTCTAGGTGTGCTCTTCTTTACATGAAACCATCTTGCATTAAATTACCTTCTGTAAGGAGGTCAAATGAAGTCTTTACAATACACTGAATAGTCCACATGCAATATCTGTGTCAGCAGCTGTTTGGGGTGTGTGGGAATTGGGGTATTGTATGGATTAGAGACTTTTTTCTAGACCTTAAGTATGTTGGAAGTTGTGAAGGTCAGTGGAACACCAGAACTGTTGAAATATAACCTGTGATGAAGCAGCAACTTGTAGTCACACAATAAAGCAGAGAAAAATAGTTGTTCTTCCTGGGAATATGAAACGAAGCAAACCAAACTGTGACAAGTGCAGGCTTTGGTGACTTCAGACCCAGGAGAACTTCTCTGAATTCAAGAGAGCAAGATGTCTGAAAGGAGTGAGGTTCAGGTTCATGAAACTGCTTTCCAATTTTATATTTTGAAGAACTTCTTGGAAGAACATAAAATCTGTTTCCCTTTGAGACAGCAGCATGCTTGGAGTTCTAGCGCTCAGCTAAGGATATGCCAACCATGGTAGGTAGAAGAAGGAATGTTGCTGCATCTTCTCAAAATTCCCATTCCTCCTAAATAGCTTTGGTGACCTCTTAAGATGTCTGCCAGTTACCTCATGCACTCCGGTTTCATCACTGACCTCCCAGCTTTTGGAATGAAACACTTCCTATTGCAATCTTTTCTTGAAGGCAGCTAAGAACCAGGGGGCTAAATGAGAAATTAAAAAAAAAGGTACAGTGAAATGTTTTAATATTTGCATTGGAACCACGCTGGAAATGAACTTTACAGCCTTGCAGTCAGGACTAGATGCTGTGTTGAGAATTCTGGCAGACTGAGGAACTCTTCAAAGTTAATTGCAATGTATGTAGTTGCAGGTGATGAGAATCGGATGAGTTCTGTAAATGCACAGTTTATAATTATTCTGTGTGTAGTTGAAGGAAGAGACATGCAATATATAGCCTTTTTTGTTATTTTTCTTGTGGTTTTTGATAGGTTGTTGAATGTATTTTCAGCTCACCTAAAGTCACTCAAATACCACTTATAAATTGACATTTTACTTGACAGTGAGGTGTGTTTTCAAAAAGGCATTATGTTCCAAAGTACTGTTTGAAATCCTGAGCTTGTTTCTATTTCTATAGTATATCCATCTAAGGATCTCTCAGCATTTCATAAGCATTAATGAATTAAGCTTCACTGCAAGGCAGGTATTATCCCAATTTCACAGATTGCAGGGAGGTTAATTAACTTGCCCAGAGTCACTCACTGATCTGTGATGGAAATTGGTTTCTATTTAAAAGTGGATTTGCAGTCTCATGCCTTAACCATCAGGCTGTGCTTCCAAAATAATATTTGTGGTTGAAAATAATGTTTGGCTTATTATGAAGTTACAATAAGCTTTGTCTGTGCACTAAATAGAGTTGAAGTGACCAAATCAGTTTTAACTCTGTTGAGGTACTTTGCATGTTTTGGTACAGACAACTGAATGGAGTTGTGTTTGAGCTGGATTTAATCTAAAAGAAACTTAAACTATGTGAACAGAGACACAGACTTGGCATTAAGACTATTTTATATGCTAGTTTATGTCAGAGGACCAATTAAAACTAATGTTCCTGATTGGTCTGAGTTTTTAATAGAAATATTATAATTTTACTTAATCTAGTTTAACAGAGAAAAATTGAGAAGTGAGGGGAAAAGGCATTTTTCAAATAACTTTAGAAGTCATTCAGTCATGTGACCTGTTCATTCCAATTATTTAAGTCATATAACCACCACTTCTAATTTAAAAAAATATAAAAAATTGTTTCCTGTTAAATGTTTTCACTCTCATTAATGAAAAATACAACTTCAGCTGGAGAAACTTATTAGTAAAATTTTATTTCTGGGAGAATCCATCTCTCTGGTTTTGCTGGCTTGTTAGGAAAGAAAGTAATTTAGGAGAGAGGGCTTTATTTTTCTTGATTTATAACCCTGTTTTCCCTGCTCCTTTACCCAGGTATGCAGATCTGGTAGTAAAAGTGATGATGCTCGGGGCTTATGAAACCTGCAACTTCTTCACACTCCCACTGTTGATTCTTTATGTATCCTTTGGCAGGCCATTTAAACTGGTTTTAGTATAGCTTCTGGATTTGCAAAATTGGCATAATACTTGTGAAATGCTTTGAAAGTTTGAAATCTGTTATGATCAGGAAAGTATTAATTTTATTATGAAACTGTTAGAAGCTTTTGAAAGTGGAATAACCTTTATTTCAAACTTTAGATTTAATCTAATTTATCCCAGTTAAATGCAGTTCTGTTTAATGAATGAGACTGGAATTCATCACTCATTCTTTTAATTAACAGCACTTGACTTCATGCACCAAAATGTCTGATTTGAAAACTGTTATTTCATTCAAGCAAAAAAAAAGGGGGAGGATTTTGGGGCACAAAGGTTTTTTTACATGCCATAGAGGTTTCTCCTCATGACTGCTGATTACCAGTAATGCAACATCTATGTTATGTTAGGGCACAGTGTGATCTTTTCTTTGAGCATTGCTGCTTTTAGGGTAATGCAACAATTCATAAGTGAGTGATAAATTTTTAAAAAGGAAAATAATTTAAACTGTTTTTTTTTCAGCTTCAAATGCAGCAAATTAACATGTAAGTTAATATGTTCAGAAGATTGGTTTGTTTTTTTTTTCAGAACTAAGATGTTCAATGAACCACTTGCTACTTCCTCTTCCCGGTCTCTGCTTTCCCATACCTTGTTTTCGGTTGTAGGTCAGCATGTATTTGTAGTTCATCAACTCTACACTAGTTTCCTTAGATTTCTTTTTTTGTTTTTTGTCCAAGCAATGAGAAAGCTTCTAAGACTGTTCTGAAGGCATTGGTCTACTTAGTGCTGACACTGACAACTTAAAATCTCTCTCTTCTCTTGTATCTAATTTCCATAAGGGCACTGTGGCCTGTAAATGCAATATAATATAAATAATACAACATGCCAACCAGGAAAAACAGTTTGATTTAATAAATGTTGCTCCAACACATTAGTCATTCATTGCATAGAGTTACTCAGGGACTCCAAATAGGCACAGCTGTAATATGGCTGGTGTGAAAGTTGAGATTTCTCAATAATGTATTTAAAAGGTTACTTTTTCACCTTTCCTTCAAATTCCCTTCTCTTTGTGTTGAGCAGGAAATTACTTCAATCAGAAGTGGATTGGCTGGGAAATGTTTAGTCTTGCTGATACTCAGACTTCTGAGAGAGTTCAGACTGGATCGTTCAGTTACACGGATGTAAAATTAATAGCAGGTAAAAGCTTTCTGTGTTTGTCAGACTGTTCTTTGAACAATGTGATTGCTGCTTGAGGCAAAGAACCACAATGAGAATTGGCTATATAGAAATAAAAACTAAATTCCTAGTCAAACAATTCCTACATTTCAAGACCATGCTCCGAGGAAGAACAGAGCGCCAGCCAAAGATTTGTCTAATTATATTTGTACTGTAACAAGTAGAACAAAGGAGTCATAAATTTCACCAGAGCATTTAAGTTGGTAGTACTGGTAGTCTTGGTCATATTCTGCATTCTTGAAAACATCAATTTATGTCACTTTGGCTACTTTGGCAAAGGGACTGAATGATTTCAGTTGCACTTGCAAAACTGTGTGCAGTTAATGCTCTTCACTGGTAAAGAAACAGTGTCCTGCCAGGTAGAAAATTGTTCTGGGTGTTTCTTTATCCCATGGGCATTCTGAGAACAATATTAGCTGGAAGTAGCACCCAACTTCCCTGTGGAATGGAAGTTCAGTCTCTTCACTTGGTTGATTTCTCAATAGAAGTAAATTTGACGTGGTATTCTCAGAAAAAGTAGATGCCACCGTCCAGGGAATATATAGCAAGGTAACACTCTGCTTCTGAGGGTAGGGCAATATTTATTGGTTGTTGTATTGTCTAACAATAGGGACAGAATTGTTATAGTCAATATTTTCTCTTAATATTGTCTTCAAATATTTTGCACATTGAGGTGTTATTGTCTGTGCCCCAAAAACATAACGTCATATCCCAGGTCATTTAGATGCTGTTGAGAATTTACTTCAGGTTTGTGTAGGTATGATTGAATATTTCTTAAAGGTTGGAAATGAAGGGTTTTTTATTATTATTACTATTATCTTTTTAGATAGATCTTGGTAACTTATTTCAGTGTTTCTTTGTATTTGGTGGTCAAATACCATCAGTCCCAGTTTGCTGGGATTTATGGACTGACAGTTTGGGGCAGGGGATTGAGAGCTTCCTTCCTTCCTCGTGTTTGGTACAGCCCTTGGGATTTTCAAAGGTATTTGAGCCTTTCCATTTGAGCCTTTCTTCTTCATGTTAATGCCTTTTGATTGGTAAATAAGTTCTACTAAAAGTAGTAATGTAGTTCCTGTGGGTTTGGGAAAAGTAATACCCAGTAGCGAGGGAGTGAGCAACAAAAGACTCTGTGGATTAATGCTGACTCTGAAAGTTTCTATCTTTTCTCCAGTTAATCTTGTTTCTAACCCATACCTGTGGCACGTCAATAGCATAAGAATTCTTCCCTTCAAAATTGTCCCATATAATAAATGGATTTGTTTTATTAATATTCAAATTTGTTGTAGTTAGTTCTGTGTAGTGCCTCAGAAATGGCTTTGTGACAGGAATTATAAAGATCTGCTAAAAAGAGGTCTTGACAATTGAAAATTCTGTGGGAAAACTGACTTTCTTTGGTCTTTTTAAGAAAAACTAGGAAAATAGCTTAATTCATACTATAACTTAAGGGCAGAATGCAAGGCTGAAGGTGTGACTGCTCAAAGAGTTGTTGAAGATACTAATTTATCAACAGCAAAAACTGTTTAAAAGATTTTTTCACTGACTTGTTTTGAGCATGTTTTACAGAAACCTATAACACAGGAGGCAGAGCATGTTACCAGCTGACTTAAGACAAAAATGAAGTTGTAACAAAAGAGTTTTCTCTTTTTGTGTGTCTGGGTTCCCCCTTTCTTTTCTTCGTAGTCCTTGCTTTCTTCTTTTCTATTGCACAATTCAAGCAAGTGCTTTAGTGAAGTGCTGTGAGATCTGAAGACAAAAAAGCATGGATTTAGAACTAAATAATGAAAATCAGGGCTGAGAAACATCTTACTCATATTTATGTGTATAGCTGGAGTATAAGAACTGAGTATGAGCAATAGAAAACTTGAAAGTAAAAATGAACACAGAAGATGCTGCTCCTGTGCTCTGGCAGCACATGTATCTCTGACGTGGGAGTTACTTTAATAAGAATGTGTTTCATGCCTAAAAGTGATGTTAAACACAAATGAAAACCTTTACTATCTGTTATAACAGCTATGTCCTTCAAACTAATGTTGGTTTATACCAGCTGTTACTGCCTCTGCAGAACAACTCTCACAGTGCAAAGCCTCACCTGGATCAGGTCGAATATGTGCATAAATCTTTGCAAGACTGGAGCTGTAGCATTTCATTAAATGCAAAATGGTAAACTTTTATAGTTCTACACTTAATGTTTTTGTAATTTCATTATGGCAGGGGAAATTGTCTGAGTTTTATGATAAGCTGTCTAAACAATACCATTTTCTAAGTCTTTTTGAAGAAAGGAGGTAAAATAAATTTGGCTTTTTGCTAGTGCTGAAGTAATTTTTTTTTTTTTTTTTTTATTTTTTAACAGAGCTGGGTGTATCCCTGCACACCCTGTAGTCTGAGAATGTTTGTTTAATGAGGATCTTGTGTTTCTTGTTGCTTCTCTATTGTACCTCTGGCTCAGAGGAGAAAGACATCAGCAAAGGGAAAAAAAAAGCTTCTGTGCTTATGGGGTCTTGGTAAAAGACAATAATGACATTTATCCTATCACTGTTCTTTGTTTGCTATATGCCTGTTTTGGTACTGTCATCTATCACGTCATGTCTTTTGATCCATATTCTAATATTTCTGCCCCTTTCAATGCACAATATTTAGTCCTTGGCTCCTTTCATGTCCAGAAGGGGGAAAAGCTGGTGCAGTGTGTGACTCAGAGCACCTCCAGCAGCTCTGCTGCTTTTAGGGACTGTAAAGGGAGCTGTGCCTGAGTGAGGGCACACAGGTTGCTGACGTACTTTAATGTCTCGGATTTGGTTTTTGTTAGAAAGCAAAGAACATGGGATTTTTAAGAGCAGGCTCAAAGTCTAAGTAGGTTTTATAATAAGTCAATGCTTGCTTTGTAAATAGGTTTTTTTCCAGTTTGAGACACTGCTTATAAACTGTGCTATGTGAGGTCACTGCCCAGATTTGCAGCCTGTCCCAGCTTTATGTGTTCACACAGTAGGCACGATACAACATTTTACATACCTGAGAACATCAGAACTTGTGACCTGGACTGGAGTTTGGGCAGTTCAGAGAGGATTTGCTGTGCTGGAATAAAGTTATGGTGAAGGAGGTGAAGTTCACAATGACTGGGGAAAAAAACCCCTCCCTCCCCAGTGATGCTTGGACTCATCCTGAATATGATGGGTTGGAGGGGGGTTTGATTTGGCTTTTCTTTTTCCTCTGAAGAGCAGCAGTAAATAGCAAAGCATGTCTCTCCAGTGATTGCTGAAGCAGATATGAAACTTCTCCAAACTTTAAATCAAATAACTGATGTTAATGGCCCTTCTTTTGATTGGCAGGAAATACTTTGATCTGTTGTAACGTGATTAAAAACATAAGACTCAAAATGCTATTCTAAATTTTATAGGTTCTTTTTGGAAGAAATGAATTGCTGGTGACAGAATATGCTAATTATTTATTTTGAGCAAAGAAAATTAATTGTTTTTGTGAAATTCTATTGGGACTAAATTTTACTTGAAGTTCTGGTACACGCAATTTTCTAAGACATATGTAAATGAACTCATTAGTGCACAGTCATATTGAAATCGTATTTTGGCCCTGGGATAATTTGTCTTTTCAAAGCACAACATGCCATTACTTATTCTTAAAAAAATTTTCTATTTCTTTAAAAGTGTTATTATTTCTATTTCTTCTTTCCATCTTATCTATGTAGCATCTAACATAAGGGAGATGTTTTCTCTCCCCTCCTTTTTATTTTTAAATAGATGTTCAAACACTTCAAAGTTAATCTTGCAGTTAGGCCAGTGGAGAGAGGAGAGTAATCTGTGGTAACAGGCAGAGGGACAAGGGTGGAAAGGGTACTCCTCAGATGCTGGTAGTATAGAATTTATGGACTTATCCCGGGGGAACTACTTGGTATCTAAAGACAAGCAAGTATGTAAGTGCTTGCAGAATTGGCAGCTAAGTGAAAATAGAATATTTTATGTGGTGCTGCAAACATTTTGATAAATTTGCTCAAAATAAATCTGAACTTCCTCCTGCCTTCATTTTAGATTTTGTTGTTGCTAAAGTAAAATCTCAATGTATTTGGAAATTTGCACTTAGCATGTAATATATAAAATTCCTTTCCTACACTTGTACTAATTCTTTTTCAGATATGGTTTTACAGAACTAATTGTACAGAAATAGAAAAATGTACTGTTGCTATTACTTTTGTAATAGTATTGGGTTGGTTTGTGGTTGGGTTTTGTATTGTTTGTTTGTCTTTTTTTATTTGATTTGGTTTTGGGTTTTTTAAGAAAAATGTTGGAGAAAAGGTGTCTGAGTAGGTTAAGAAGCCAAACTTGGTACAAATGACCTGCACAAACTGATTGTTTCATAGGAATTTCTGGTTCTGCTGCTGCTCTGCAGGGCATTGGATTTGCTTGGACAATATTTGATAGTGTTCTGGAGTGGATCTGCAGTAACAGATGAATGTGTTTAACAAAGGTGGGGTTTAATGTTTCAAGTGTTTATGTGTATATAAATTAGACTGTCTCTTCTTTCAGTTGTTTGTTTGTAATTGTTCACTTTACCTCCTCCTCTTTAGAACAGGATGAGTACACAGAACTGGTTCATGGAAGTAGTTCTGTCATCCTGACCTTACTACTGCTTTTGCTTAATTCTGTTAAATACAGTTGACTCTTTAAAGGCAACTTGATTAAAAAAACCACTGGAATCAAAACAGGGAAATTGAAAATGGATTTCAGTTCCTGCTTGTGGTTCATGTTGCTTGTAACCTCTATGTGGAGACCAAATTCAGCTGTTTCAGTGTCTTCTAATATGTGGTAATAGGTGTTTTAGAATAGTAATTTACTGCAGTAAAAATTAAATGAAAAGTACAGAGTGATTTTGTTTGTTTGTTTGTTTTGTTTTTAAAAATACAGCTCGAGTGAAGTGCTGGGAATGAAAGTGCTTTACAAGATGAAATATTCACATAAATGTTTGAATATTTCCCTTTGGCTTAAACCTTTTTATTTTGTTATTTGCAGTAGAAATGTGCTGCTGCTGGCAGTGATGATTCTGAACCATCCTTATCTGCCCTCTTTGTTCACAGCTTCACAGTGGAAAGTCTTGCAGCCCTTCCCATTTGGGCAGGGTGACCAGTTTGAGGGAGCAACTTTTTTAGTTCCATTTTGTACTTATCACTCTAGGCCTTGATTGCTTCTAGTGGTTTGATTACTTCTAGCTCTCTTCAAGGACTTGCCTGTAATCTCTCAAAATTGGGCAAAAAAAGTTGTGTGTTAATATATTGAGGTGGCATATTGATAAGTCAGGGCTGCCTTAGCAACCATTGTTGCTCGAGTGGTTTATATTTAAAAAATAGTCATTAAACCTCCAAGTAGCCCTTGGATAACTTAAAAACATTGGTGGAAGAAAAGTAAGTTGAATGAATTAATGACTTATTCAGTGTTACTGGGCAGTTTTTCTGTTGGAGTGCTCACCCAGTGTGACAATGCCCTGAGGGACTTTGCTCACCCTGGAACAAGGTGACACATTTCTTCCTCCTTGGTGTTCTTCCTCACTGCCTTGAGAGCATGTCTTCGTGTGATGAGGGGTACAAACAGCATCACAGAACGGTTTGGGTTGGAAGGGACCTTCAGGATGATCTCATTCCAACTCCCTACCATGGGCAGGGACACCTTGCACAAAACCAGGTTGCTCAGAGCCCCATCCAACCTTCCAGGGATGGAGCACCCACAACTTCTCTGAGCAGCCTGTCCCAGTGCCTCACCACCCTCACAGTACTGAAGCACTGGGACACATTGCCTGGAGAAAGGAGTTGGGTACTCTCATGGGTCTTCAAAAAGTGTGTTTATTAACAGACTGAGGGAAGAGGAAATACAAGATAGAGATAAAATTCACAATGTATTTTGTTTTAGGATTTTTCTATGGATTTTTAAAATGTTTTCCTGATTTACAGACATTTCACTTACTGCTTAAGAGGCGATGGATGATGTACTTTGCATCAAGGAGCAGTATACTTTTAATGTAATAGGAATCAGTTTATAGTAAAGCTTTTTTTTCCCCACAGGAGAGTTCTTAGCTTTCAACAAACTTGTACTTAAATGCTGACTTTTTTTATAGTATGATTAGGTTAAACTGCTTAAAATGAGGTTTGAAAATAACATTTTTGTTTCTTAATACCTGTCATGGTTTAACCCCTGCTGGGAACTTCTTTCCCCCCAGTGGGGAAAAGAATCAATCAGAGAGAAAACACAAAATGTATGGGTTGAGGTGAAAGTGATTTGATAATTGAAACAAACAAAAAAATAATGATGATGATAATAACAATAATAATACTAGTGGTGAAAAGGGGAGAGAGCCAGGACTAAAATCAAAGAGAAACAAAAGATGCACAGTACAATTGCTCAGCACCACTGAGCAATGCACAGCCTGTCTCTGAGCATTGGCAGCTCTGTTTATCTACCAAGATGAGGTGGTTTGTGTTTTTCTCTCAAAAACAGAAGAACACCTTTGAGTATGAAGTTTATGAAGGTGCAATAATAGATTAAAATATATGCTAGGGCATTTGGTGTGTGGAATTTCTAAACCTGTATCACATCTGAAAACTATTCTCAGTGCTAAATTACTTGCATTTTAGATTCTCTTATGTGGCCATTATACTCTGTTTTAGAGTTACCTACATTTATTGATATGGGACATATGCCAGTCCGTAATTGTTTCTTTCAAACAGCATTTGTTCTGAGATCTGACTCCAGTCTACAAATTCTTACCCTTCAGACTGTACTGTCCTTGGCCATTTTCAGACAATCTCTTTGAGCATTTGGAGGGACTGTGGACTTGATCAGTCCTAGTTTTTGTCTTGCCAAATTGTTTTTCATACTTAAAGCAGTTTGAAACTAATTTTCAGTTGCTAGTTGATTTTTTTTTTTTATATCTTAGTCTGCGTAGTTATATCGTGACTTACATGTTTTAAAACTTCGGTGTCTAAGCCAGATGGAAGTGTTCTGTGCATCACTTTACATCTGAATCCTCTAGTGTACTGTTTTCTTTCTGAAGTCGAGTCTTTCCCCTCACCCTTTTGGGCAGATTTGTGCAGCTCTTTTCCGTGGAGGAACTTTGTTACATTTTATGCCGGTTACTTATTTTCATATCAAGGTGCCCTCAGCCAGCAAACTAAACAAACTGCTTATTCCCAACCCCTCAGATTTCTTTCACTGCAGCTCAGGCTTGTCTGGTTTTGTTCTTCTTTCATGCCATTGTTTGCAAACAGTTATTTTGCAAATAGTTAGAGAGGAGAAAGTCTTCTTACTTCATTTGTATATACATGTTATATATGTACATGGTTTATTAGAAGAACACTTCTAGATAACTTGTAGAATTCTGGTTTGTGTTATGCACATACTTTTGATCAAATAATTTTTGGTTTGATCAAATAGTTTTGACTTATTTAGTGAGTCAGGACCCTCCTTGTTCAGACAGACTTTTCAACCATTGCCTTGAGAATACACACATAGCTGAAGTAGAGCACTTGCACATATTGATGGTAGACACTGTTCAAGTTGTACTTTCATCTCTGTTTACTGCCACAAGTGAGGCTTAAAACTAACTTAAAAGTCCAGGTTTAAGTTGCTCAACTTTGTATTTTTTATGAGAGGGGAATGAGTGAAAGTTGTTGCTCAGACTAAAAGTACAACTAAAAGTTAAACAGAAGTTTCTTTCGTAATATGTCTTGCCCATTGGGACTACTGGTCATGGAAGGTTTTTAGGGTGCTGGTTCATTCTTCTTTCCCCCATTATAATTTTGATAAATTTTTTTTCAAAAGGCTTTAACTCAAATGCAGAGAAATTTCTTCTTTGGTTAAATCTAACCTGGATTCTAGAATACAGTTCTCTAACTGAATGTGACAGACAGTTATTTGAAAATTAAGATTATTTCTAGTCTTTAAAATATTCCTGGAGCTGCAAATATCACAGTGGTACTGAAGAATAAAGGAAAGGTTGGAGTGAAAATAGTCAATTAAAGTTCAGCAAATATGAGCTCAGTTCCTGACTCCTGTTCCTTACTGACTTCCTGCTCAACCCTGGTAAAATCATTTTGGTTTTGACCAGTATTTTGAGGATTTTTTTACTTATTCATACTGACTTAAAATGTAAAAGGAATTTAGATGTGGAATTACATTATTTAGGAAAACCTTGCCTTTCATTCTTTGCTCCCATCGGAGAGATAGATGATGATAACTCCATTCCTTTATCTCCTTAATTTACTTTACCAAACAGGGGACCTGTGCTCCTGCCCATGAACAACTGCCCTCCCAGACATTCTGAGAGTTCCAGAGCTCACAGAAGACTATTGGGGATTCATTCATGGAAGTGCACTATGCTTGTTAAAGTCTTTCAGATCTTGAAAACTGCAAGTGAAAGGGGCTTTTTTTCCAAATGCATTTGTACAGATGTATAGTAAAAGTTGTTAGTGTGTCAGCAAATTTCTTAGCCAAGCTGTTGTTCGGCCTCTAAGAAAACCCCAAAAGAATGTAATACAAGTTTGGTGGATTTGAACTATTTATGCAAAATGTCCTGGAAACTGTAGTCTCTGCATGAAAAATTTCAAGGAGGAATATTTTGGTTTAGCTCCTCAGTAGAAAATTAAACCACCAAAATACAAAGCAGCAAGAGGAACTCAAATTGCCTGCATGCAAAAAGTACAAGAAGAGTTTTATAAGGATTTGGTTGTCTTAAATGCCTTGTCAAGGAGCTGGCCAGAATTGGATTTCAGTCTAAGTTAATGGCAGAACTGATAATAAGAGCTGTCAGCAAGGAGCAGTAGGAGTAACTCTGATTTCTTGGCATGTCAAGAATTCCAGGAAGTGCTGTGTTTCTCTGAGACACAGTGACTCCCACAGTCATGTGGAAATGTATTTGGTGTCTTCAGAAGACTAATAGGTTCAAATCAAACTGATCCTGTATGATGCATAAATAATGGGGACCGGAATAGCCAGTTGGTTGTGCCAACTGGAGCACTCCAACCTCCAGCCCTCGCCTGCCCGTCAGCCTGGGCTGTTCTCTTGGAAAAGATGCCTTCCCAGCTGCTTTCTTTTTAAGGCAAAATAGATCTGTGCTTTGCTTGTTGACAGCTATGAAATCACTTTTAGTTATTTTTCAATGTAAAACGTATTAAAGTTAGATAAGAGATATAAAGGTTTTAATAATAGGTAAAGAGATTTAAAACACCGAGGTTTTAGCAACAGAATAAGCAGGAGTATTACTTGTGGTGGTGCAAAAGAACTTTATAGTTCTTACATTGACTATTTCTTAGGAAAGCTGCAGTTTAGGCTGTGGCTGCTGTCTAGATCATGTTTGTGCAAGAATTAGAAATGCTGCTGGATAATGCTAAAGCTCTTTGGTGAAAAGTCTGAAAACCTTCTAGGGGATTTCAACATGGGAACCTGTCTAATGGGATCAGGTAATAGTATTATTGCAGTACTTCCAAGAATTGTATATTAGTAAAATTATTAGTAAACATGCATTTGTTTAATCTAGTTTGAAATTCTGAAATACCATAGATGTCACAAAAAGCTTGAAGGTTAGAAAGGTTTTCTTTTGGGGGGTGAATAGCACAAGGTTCTGCTGAATTACTGAGCGTGTAGATTCCCTCCCTCTCTCCCCCCTTTGCTGTTATATACAATGGACAGTTAAACAAGTTGCAGTGGCTGGGCAGCTTTGCTGCCTGATTCATTGTGCATTTAATTTAATCCACTAAAGGTGACCTTTTTGTATTTCACTACAGGGACATAAACTTTGCTGGCTCTGATTACCCAGGTTTATGTTGGAACTTCCCATGGTAAAAAGGGCATGATAATTGTACCCACATACCATTACATGACTTGGCTTTTGAGTGTTTATTTACCTGACTTGACACAATTCTAATTTCCTCATCAGAGTTGTTGGCTAAACATTTATCTCAACCATGTCCTTACCCACTCTCACTATGTGCAAGCTACTTAAAGCATCAGCTGCTTTAGCAAAAACCTCTTGGATTGTTAGTTGTTGAGGACACAGGGTAGTGAGTCAGTGTTGGGCTACTGGTGTGTCTCTGTGTTTCTGATCTACAGAGGAATTTGTTATATATATATATATATATACATATGTATCTATACATACACTCGTAGCTTTGAAGATATAACGTGAAACCTATTCTAGGAGAAACAGAGGAGTTATGGAATAGAGGAATTATGACTTGCAAGAGACTTTTTGTTTCGAGTACTTTTTTTGGAATGGAGTGGTGGTCATAGTTGGTTTTGGCCAATCAAGTGTCTTTTGGAAAACCTGGGAACTGATCCCTGCAGAAGTTTTCCCAAGGGATAGAAATTAAATAATTCCTCAGACAAAGAGGACAAGGTTTCCCTCTTGTCTTTTGCCCATCTCTCATATTTAAGGATGTAAGAAAAAAAACAACTGATAAACCTTTCACCTGTACAGATCATCTCCTGTCTAGTTGTAGGTTTTCTTTGTCCTTCCTGGGAGTCACAGGTCTTAAGTCAGCTTTGTTGGAAAGTCTTAATCAGTAAAACTCTGAGTTACTTTCCCTCAGTATTTAAATTCCAAAAGTAAATCTAGGCAGTAACTGTGAAATACTGATTTTTTACTCTGCCTCTTCTTAATTTCTAAGTAAGATGTCTTAGAATAGCAGTAAATTTTTCTCTGTCTTCATCTCCAATTTAATGCTAGAATTCAATCTAATTGACATATTTCAATTTTCCATTAGAAGTTTGACTCTAATTTGATGTTCAGACACAAGTTGAATCTTGTGTCTTTGCATATTAATAAGTATTCTAGAAAGGTATCTGATTTTCACAGCAATAAATTTTAACTACTTTTGTTTGTACAGCATTAAAAAACATCTGGTGTTATCAAAACTCAGACAAAATGAAATTGCTGGAGAGAAGACTTAAATTAAAAACATATTTGTGTGTGTGTGATAATAGTAAGACCTCTATATTTTGGTATTATATTAACTTTGAGTAGCTGCTTTTGCTTATACAGTGGTTTGGTAATGTAGCTTTTTTGGTTTGTTGCAAATAGACACCTCCAAGTGAAAAAGTGCAGTGTAAAAGTTACTTTCTTCAAACTTGTGGAGAACTCTCCTTGTTTTTGTAGCTGTGATACTTTGGTTTGTCTTGCCAAGAATACCCAAGCAGCATAATAGTTAACTGCATAAAGGTGCTTTTGAAAATGCCACAGATAAAATTTTGGAAAGCTGCTGTGTGTGTACCTGTGCAATCCACCTGTAGGAAAAAGAACAGTTATTCTCCTGAGCTTAAAATTTTGTTCACACTTCCATGTGCACCAGATTTATAGTATTAGCTCTTCATTAATACAGAGCCTCTCTAGGTGAGCTCACCTCTGTTAATCTGGTTTGTACCTCTACTTAACTTTTTAAATATGTAGTAATATTTAAAACAGCAGTGAATAGAACATCATCTAATTTCGAGGACTATTCATGATGTGTGCCTGATCCTCAGCCTGTAGAGTACAACTGATTCTTTTTCTTCTCCCCTGTGAAGAATGAGGATTATAGTGCAAATTCAGATGAAAAGCAGGGTGGTTGTAAATCAGATTTAATCTTCTCCTTGAAATCCACCTGAACTAAGGAATGGTAACGGTAAGGAATGGAAGTGACCCTGTGGGACAGAAGTAAAGGGCAGCAGTCTGGAGCCACACACCTCTGCATAATGGCACTTGCTCATGGTAGTTCTTGCAAACAGTCATTGCACCTTTTCAGAGCAGCAGTGTCTTCAAATTGTCCTATTAGGGGCAGTAGAGTTAGGAAGGCTCAAGAGCACAGTGAAATGGTGTCAGTATTTGCAGGGGAGTAACCTGTGCCATCTGCAGTCAGCTCCTCCTCTTTCTCCTTCCCGTTTCCTTTCCCTCCTCCTCTGCCTCCTCCCTAAAGTTTCAGAGAAGCCCGTGCAATTATTCAGTCCTTGTGTTCCTATGTTGCATTGTAAAGCACAGTCACATTAGTTCATGTTCTGTATTTCCAAATGAATGCCTTTAGAGCTTCTTAAATGCTTCAGTGAGGTGGAATTGCATTTATCCAAAAACAAGCCCGTGGAAATATGGCAAAAAGCAGGTGTGAAAGCTGAATCTTTTCCAAAGATGTTAGTCTTTCTGTCCAGTTTGATTGGAAAAGAAGCAGGTTGGACAAACTCTATCCCTGTCTCACAATTCCCTTAAATCTGAAATTCTTGTAGACTATGGTAATGTCTTAAATAACATGGCAATTAACACCTCTTGATAACTCTCTGCAGAGTTCCTTTTTTCAGATCTGAGTAGTGCTGCTCACCACAGACACTTGTCTTTTGTTGAAAACTAATTTTTGGGCTGTTTGAGCAACAAGGAGCAGAATAAGAGAGATCTCAGACTTTTTCTTTTGGGAACGTTGCTGTTTGGCTTCCAGAATTCCTGAGCTCAGTCAGGAGTTGGGGTGCTCTGAAGCTGGTGCCTTGTCCACTGGCTCAGGGGATGGATGCCAGGCTGCCCTGCTTGAATTCCACCGGGAGAAAATGGTGATAGAAGGCAGCCCATTCTTTGTTTCTAGTGAAATCCTCCTGCTTCCTCCTCCAGCCCCGAGTGGAACAGCTTTGGGAAGCAAACCTCGCTCATGACTTCCAGACCTGGCTCCCCAGCTCACAGGCTTGTTTTCTGCTCTCCTGGGATTAAACTCATAATTGCTTTTTGGCCTTTTAAAGTTTTTTCTCTGACACCTCCACAAAGCTGGGGTGGGGTCATGGAGGGTTAAATCAGTGAAATGCCCCAGGCATTGCAAAAACATTTTTACCACTTAAAGCTTGATTATTTTCCAAGAGTGACTTCTAACATAGGCCTTTAGGAGTGATGCAGGGACTTGGTAAACAGCTGCTGCTGTTTCAGCTGCCATGAGGATTTTAAGGATCTTAAATGCTTATGCCATTTAGCCAAAGAAAGGTGATTGAGCATATTAAAATAAAAGTTATCATCAGCAAATTTCACTACTTCAGAGCTACTTTCAGAGCCCAACTAGTAACTTATTGTGATAGGTTTCTGCACAATAGAAACAAAGCAACTGCTTTCTTCGTGGAAGTGAACGAGCTCAGGACTGTTTAGGCAATTGGTCTATTTTGGAAAAAGCATCTGTGCCCTTTACAAAGATACGTGGAAAAATAGAGGAAGATGGTAATTTTCAGAAGGAAATACAAATGGTAATTTTCATTACATATGTATTTAAAAATTTATAATAAGATAGTATTCCATAGAACTTCTTTCTTTACAGGGATGAAGATCTAAAATTTTATTACGGATACAACTTCTGCTAAAAGCATTTTGTTCAAGGAGGTCTTCGTGGCTTTAGTTGAGGACTTAAATTAACATTCCTTGCCTATTGTAGCTGCTAAATTACATTTCATTTTGACAGTTGACCATCATGTCACTCTTCCAGGGACTATTTTCTTCTTAGAGTGAGTGTGACATAAGGAAAATGGTTTATCAGTGAATATTATTCCATGTAGATTTTTTGTTCTTACAAATATGCTTTAAGAGGCTTCAAGATTCCTGGGAAGAGTGCTTTTTTCATTCTCTTGACATTTTTTTCAGTGTGAAAGTTGTGAAGTGTTGAAAGCATAGATTTTCCTTGATTAATGTAGCCTTTGAGATTCTCAGCTTCTTGGCAGCATGTCCCTAAAGATTCTTTTCTTTTTCTGTTTTTTTGTCCCCCTTCAAGATCCAGAGGAGTAAACAGGTATCTGCCTCATAGAGAAAAGAGATGTTTGAACATAGCAAAGGGAATTACTCTTATTCCTAGCTTTAAAACTTTAGTTGTTCCTAAGGTATTCTAATTTTACAGATAAAAGGCATACTGGATCTGTGAAGACAATGTGACATAATAACTGAAACTTGATTTAGTGTAGCAACAGTTGAGCCTCTGTTGACTCACCCTTGATTCCAAATTGTTGTCTGTAGGCCTTGGCATTTAGAATGGCTTTAATAGGTGAACCAAACTCTGCTGATTCAAAACCATGCTTGTTGCAAAACTCAGTATTGACTCTCCTCGCATTCAAAATAACATGAATATCATCAAGTACAATAATGAAGTCAGTGTGCATGGTCTGTTTTAACTGTCTTGAGTTTCTGAACAATGCTTCAAGTTCTAGTTTTCCTTTATGTGCTTGACTGTAAGAATGCCTCGTGTTAAACTAATGTGTAAATGTGAAAATAATTGAAAGTAAAATGTGCTGTGTTTGATCTACTTGTTTAAAAACATGCAATAGTATTTAGTCTGGGAGCTGTGGGTATGAGAAGTTCCATGCCAGGCAATTTGTGTGTAATGCTGAAGACGAAATGTGAGTACTTGGAAAAGTACTTCTTAAACCCCTCTAGTGAACTGCTAAGAAAAGTAATTCTTAGCTATTGTTGCAGGATTAATTTAGCTTTTTAGATATCATATATCACTGCTATGTTGAAGGAGGCTGGTGTGGTTCCTGTGCACTGATAGTGATATGTTTAGTAAACATGACTAAGAATTTAATTGTGTAGGGCACTGAATTTAATTAGCCAATAAATTTGTCCTGATAGTGTCTTCCTTCATAAGTTTAAAGATGGTATTTATATATCTGATCTATGTCCTGAGTTTCCTCCCAAATTCCTTGTCCTGAAAATAAATTGTTCTAGCTACATTTCTATGCAGAAATAATTTTTCTTCAAGATTTCTTTGGTAGTTAGAGGGTCAGCAATGGAGTTTGAGCCTCAGCCTTCCTTCTGGGAACTGTTGCTATGTACAGACTTGCAGAGACCATCAGATGTCATCTGTACCAAGGCAGGTACTATGTCTGTTTTCTTGAGTCTGATTTCAAAGCAGTCTCATCTATGTATAAAAAGAAGCTTTCAGATTAAAGGCTTTGAATAAGCTGGTCATATTTGGATTAGGATCTCAGCTACAGAGAACCTAAGCTAATTGCTGAGGGTGTCTGCTGGATTTCTTCACAGTGATCTTAACCAGGTTTGAGTCAGATCTTATTCCTCCTCCGTTCTTCAATGGACAGATGCCATGTCAGTGAGAGGCAGATTTTCTCACAGACACATTTCTTTGGAGACATTTTTCTGGCATTTGTTGCTCCTTGGACAGCCCTGGAGCAGGGTGGGTTTCTGGTGGCTCTCTGATGTGTACAAAGCTCATCTCTGATGCAGGGACAGTGGGACAGTGGCAGGGCTTTAAGCTGTTTTTGCCCTTGCTCAGAGATTGCTGTGCTCTGCTGCTGAGTAGGAGCGAGCCTGGGAGAGAGAGAAACCTGTGCTGCAATCCCAGCAGGGATTTGTGGGAACGAGTGTGCTCCTGTAGAGCCCAGCAGCGGGGTGGGGGACAGTCAGACTGGGGGACTGAACTGAAAGGTGAAGTTTCAAGAGGGAAACTGTCTTTTCTCGTGGTACTTTTCAGGCTATGTGTAGAATGCAATTATTGCTGTTTTGGTCTTTCACATGATTTAATTTTAGGCATTTAAAACCTTGTGTCAGGTGTATTCATGCTTGGGTTTGATTTGCCTTATTACTGTCTGTGCAGACTAAGCAATGACCATTGCTGTTACTATTAGAATCTTCAGTGCAACTGCAGAGGAAAAAGCCACAGCTCTTGGGTGTTTGATGTTCAACTTGTCATGACTTTTTTTCTCATTGGGTCAAAATCTTCCTTTGTTTTTCTGAACATTTTCAGAATTAGGGCACATAACAATGACTCTTCCTGCTGGACATGGGGGTACCTGACTGCAGCTGTCCCTGGGTAGAACTCACCAATGACATGGATGAATGAGGGCACTTCTCATATCTGTGAGGAGCTTACAAAGCAGCTCGTGCTCTCTGACAGTTGATGCTTAATTGGTTGGGACTTAAAGAACCTTAAGACCACATTTGTTCATAATTTTTTGTGCAGCTTTTCATATTTCTAGCTTTTCATATTTCTATTTTCATTCATATTAATGAACTTCGTTAATACATGGATGTTTTGAAGAAGCAATTTGAATAAATAGTTCTTAATGACGAGCATTATATATATACTTCCTATATGTAAATGTGTGTAATATATATATATATATGTAGAGAGAGAGAGGGAACGACAGTTTGGTGCTTGAGTACAACTGGACTCTAGAATTCAGAGGCTGATATTTGTCACAGTTATAACTCCTGGTCTTTTAAAGTAGATTTTTCCCTCCTTTTTCTTCTGTCATTGTGCTAGAGCATGACTTTTTTTCCACACCTTGTTGGCAGCAGATTTGTTTTGTGCATGCATCCCCCCGTGATTCCATTTCCTTACAGAGACTTATGAGGCAAAGACCTTCAGTGGGGACAGGACATTTTGTGTGGTGTGTGTGCACAAATGTGTGTTTAATTCACCTCAAGGAGTACAGTAAAAATTCCTTGAGACTTTCCTCTGATGGTAAGGTTCCAGCATAGACAACTGCTTCTAAGAGAGTATAAAAGAGGGAGATAAATTGTATTTGGAAGCTCTGCACACTAGTAGATGAATATGAAAAGTAGTCGGCTTTAGAGAAGGTTAAGTACATCTTCTACTTGTGTCTCAAGTTATTGGAGCTGTTGACAACCAAGTAAGTTTCTTACCAAACAGTTCCAGGAAATCAAAAGGTACTATAAGAGCTGGTGTGTAAAATATCAGCCTCTCCTAAGCTGTATTTATCAAGCTTTGTAGAAGATTGTTATGGCTGATGAGCAGGTTTTCTCTTCCCAGAGAATGTGATAAACCCTCCTCTCTTGGTCCTATTCCAGTGCTGGATAATAAGAACGTAACTAATTCATCCCTCTACAGATTTCCAGTAATCTGTTATTAATGTTTGTATTCAAGTAAATATAACTGAACTTGACAGATGTAAAAACTGTTGCATTCACATCCCAGTGATGCAGTGAGGTGTAAAAAAATGACTGGGAACTGTGAAGTATAGCCTTTGTGAAACCTAATGGCAGTGTTGAACTTCCTGATGAAAACACATTATTGTGAATGTCAGTGCACAGAGAATTGTTTAGACAGACGGCAACGGTGATTGCTAAAGAAACATCAAAAGCAATAAAATATAGAACAACAATCTTCCATTGGTTTTGTTGTAATTCAAATATGTTATCGCTGGTGTAGCATCATTTCTTACAAAGAATCACGTTCAGTGTGACAGGTGATTCTTGAAGAGGAAGTCATGGGGAAAAAGGTTTGCTTTTAATGTTGTAAAGACTTAATATGGATGCTGTCATGTTTTGTTTCTAAACCCCAATATTATGGCAATTTGAAATGGAAGCAACTTAGAATTAAACTTTTTTCTTTTTTTTGGTGGGTGGAGTTTGAGGCTCCAATTAACTTTCATTAGTAACTAAAAGATCCCCTTCTGAACAGAATTGATTTGGACAGTAATCATTCTTAGTGGAAACACTTTATTAAAGGAAGTCTCTGGTTGCATCCTTTTTGCTCCTGCAAATCAAGCAAACTAAAGGATGCTGCTCTCTGATGGTTGCCAATAAAAAAAGGTTACATTTATGAACATTGATTGTTCCTTAAGGATTTTTTTTTTGTATTCCTTTTATGTTGAAGTACTGCTTATCTAATAATTGCAATACTTAGCAGCATAACTATATTTTTAGAAAGGAAACTTTTTAAATCCTTTTAAAATAGTAGGTTATTGTGTACATTAGTTAGTAAAACCCTCTGAGTTCCCTTGACGTTGAAAATAAATTGCAAATCTTTGATCTCATTCATCCAAGTTATAACTTTACTAGCAAATCTCAGTAAGGGGTTAGTTGGGTGCAATCAGACAAACTGCTCTACTTTAGAGAAGGACAACAGGAGGAAGCATTGAGAGAGTCAGGTTTGTGTGTGCCCTGTCCAATCCAGGGCTGTCCTGAAGCCTGAAGTGCAAACTGTCTGCTACAGTGGGCACTTACAGACAAGGCTGTGTCCTCTGGGTGAGGTCAGTTCTGTTGGCTATTTTAGGGTAACTTTTAGTGCCCCATTATCTGCTGCTTTGGCAAGAGGCTCTTGGCCTGTTGTTGGTGTCAGTGGTGTCCTTGGTTAGTCAGTGGTATTCTCGCTCCAAAAGAAAAAGTGGAACTCCAGATTCAAACTGACTCCTCAGAAGAGAAAAGGTTTGTCCTGAAAATAGGAATATGGGAAACAGGCAATTTTTATTACCTGTTCACAAAATCTTGACAAATTCTAAGTCTATCCTGTCTTAGCTTCATACCCCCCGTCCTTTCTGAATGAGTTAGGTTGTCATTAAAGCAAATGAAAATATCGCATTCTTAGTTTGTCTGTTCTGCTATAGAAATCGAAATAAATAATAAACAAAAGTACTGTAGGATACAAATTTTTACTTCTTTTTTGTTTGTTTTTTTATTTAAAAAAAAATTGCTTTTAAACCCTTCATTCAGTCTGCGATGCCATGGGAGGGGAACTAAATGGAACTTTGAAACAGTCAAATTTTATTTTCTCCTTAGAGGTTAAAATAAGGTAACTGTGGATTGGTTTTTTGTGACACAATATTTATCAGAGTTTAAGTCTACTTAGGCTTTTGCTGTGTTGCATCTGTGGAGAGACAGATGGCTGAAAAGAATATAAAGAATTGACTCTTTTATCAGTTCTTTCTCTTTTTAATGGAAATGCTGCTTAGTTCTCTTGTCTGCCTGAACATAGACGCAGAAAACAAGAAGAGATAGTGCAAGAAAAAGAATTTGTATGTGATATTTCATCCAATGAAATACAGAAAAACTCCCCATCTCCTTCCCCACTCCTGCAAAACCAAATTTTTGAAAGCTAAATAACAAAATTTCAGATCTGAACTGGGTATGTTGCGTGCTGTTGGCAAACGAGGATGACTTTTTTAAATGTTAAACCTTTATAACTGAGTCATGCACAGGACTTCATTCTGTCATTTTGAATTTCTCTTCATATCTTCAGTGAACCCGTTCTAGTGTTATCAAACATGACTCAGTGTATGAGAATATTAAATTTGGGGTGGTTGGTTTAATTTTCAAGTTTCACTTATTGATCAGGGGCATCCCTCTAAAATGCAGAACTGTTTTTTTTTCTATTACTTATTATAAACATAATTAATGAAACACCTTAAGGCTAATCCAGTTAATGCTGCTGGTCACTCATCTGTTATTCTATCTCTTTTCTCTTTGCTTTTCTCTCTGCTTTCCTCCCCTCCCTTGCTTTATTGGAATAGCTCATCTTTGTGCTATCCCAATCAGTTTTGCATTGCAACAAGGGCAAACTTCTTGCTATTCTCTTAAGACTGAGCTGAATATGTTCATATGTAGTCTCTGCCTGCATTTCTGATCCCATTTTTTCCTCATGCTCTCTGAAGTCTACTGTTCCCATAGATAGTGGCAAAGAATTCTGAAGTTAAGTCAAGTACAGATGTGAGGAAAGTGGTCAAAAATAAATGCTTTAACACTGAGTGGAGCAAAATTAATCTCATAACAGAAATAGTGTTTTGGTTTTGGTTCTTTTGTTTTGTTTTGGTTGGTTGGTGGCTTTTTTTTTAATTCCAGGTGAACAAGGTCTACAGACCAAAATATAATAGGAGAAGAGTAGGGCTGAAACCACCAGATCACCTCTGCTGTCCCATTTAAAAGTAGTGGTGACTTCTAATTCATTTTGACTTGGATTAACAGTAACCATTCTCTCCTTCACAGGAGGGCACTTCCACTTTGTACTGACCAGGGGCTACATAATAAATGTGGAGATTAATATTGAAGTGGGGTCCAGGGAGATGGTAGACTTTATCTGATGTCTCTATTGGCCTGCCTATTTAAATGCTGGTATTTAATTTACAATGTCCTGTTTCGGCATTAAAAGTAATTTTGAATAAAAAGGAAGTATTTATGTCTAAATCTGTTACATGAACAAACACAGCAAAGCTGCAGAATACTACAGCACATAATACACAGCTCTTCTGTGTTCCAGTTTTAAAATAATTCCAAAGAACAGCTCTATACATCTTAATATCTGTTACTGGGTTGCTAAAATGGTCCACAAGCATGTAATATTCTTAACTTTTATACTTGTGTGGCAATTCAAATTTGAGAGAAATACTCATTTTCAGCTGTGTGTGACCAGAAGGTCATATGCAGATGATGTGCAGACAGGTCTGGTTATGATGATTCCCAACCCCTGTGACATCTGACCTTTGCTTTTGGAAAGTTCTGCATGTGGGTCCTACACAGAATGAATACAGCGACTGTCTCCAAAGCAGCAGAGCTTATTAGGAGCATGACACCTCCACCAGCACCTCTTCTTCCTCTGTGAATATTTTCATGTCCTTTCTTTAGGTTTCATGCCTGAGTATGGCCCTTGATACCCTCTTTATATTCAAAATCATGGTAGTCACTGATGCCTTTTCCTGCTGGCTGTGTCAGCCGTAAGCAGAAGGTTCATCATAAATACCAAGCCATGGTTTTGCTCTGTCATTAGAGGAAAAAAAACTTTTTTCACTCTAATATTTTGTGTTTATATTCAAAAAACCCCCCAACAAACCAACAGCCTCAACAACAAACTGTCTCCTGGTGATAAGGTCAGAAGTGATTGCTATCACACAAAGGAAGAGCTTGAATACTGTTGCAGGGAGCCAGAAAAAGAGCTCACTTAATGAAAGATCAGATTATACCTTCAAAGGGGCAGTGGAGCAGATTTGCTAAGTCTTTAGGATGAAAATAAAAGTTTTTAAACATAGACATTGTGTAAGAGTAGAGAGCTGGGGGACAGGAAGCTGTAGAAAATAAGAGGGATAACTGGGAACAAGAGATGTTAAGGAGCATGGAGGAAGTTTTCTAGGCTGAAGGTTTGTACTTGAAGCAACAGAAGAAACGTGTTTGACAGAGGGGATATGATAAAATAGAGAGTGCAGGGATGATGAACTCTTCCTGGGGTGGAACTCCATTAGGGCAGAAAACATTGGTTATGTCTCAAGATTAATATTAAAAAAATAATCAGTATTCTGTGTGTGTGTTTTTACAGGTGAGAAGAATCAAACACTTCATGTGTTAACTATGACAGGAGCTAAAGAATTTGTACTTGATACCCCTGAAAATTATGGAAGGGGAGGCACAGTCAGGTCTATTCTAAGGAAACAAATTGCAAAATAATGAAAAAAATGTGTGGTCAAAACTAGTTGGTGACTAGGGAAGACACACAAGATGGGGAAGAGGAAATATAAAGCAAGAGGTCACCGTTGACCTGAAAACCTTTGGCTGAAGTTTGTGCTTGTTTGTTGCTCTAAGGTTTAGGGATGTTGCTGTCTTTTTATTCCATTTTTCTTTTGTTAGTTAAAGTGGTGTTATAGTTTTCATGAACTTGTAGCAAATGAAACTGTGTTCCTGAGGACAGCACCACTTCAGCTGAATCTGGAACTTCTGTTAAAAGGTGTGATTTTGGGAAGTGTAGGGTGTGATTAATATCTCAGTTGTTTCAGAATTTATTTGGCTTTACATTTGGTTAAAAGGATTTAATTTGAACTGTAAATTTGCTTAAAAGATGGACTTGTTATAGTTGGCAATGGAGATGATATATATAGTTTTGTGAAGAAATATTTCATTTTTTGAAAGGTTTATAGGAACAACGGCTTTATTTTTCTCCAGTTATTAAAATCATAGGCACTGTAGCCCTATGAAAAACAAAACCAAACTGAAATCTGCTGCTGTGTTTTCATTACTTTTAGAGATACTTGTTTTGCTATGCAGAAACTATTTCCTCAACTTGGGACACCTTGAGAAACACTCGGAAGTATTGGCAGGGTTTGGCATTTGGATTTGGTTTGTTAATGTTGGCATTGCTCCTTTTGTCTTTTGGGTAAACAAGGTAGGAAAAGCAAGTCACACCTGGCTGACCTTCACTTGCTTGGAATAGGTGGGTCTTCCTCAGTGTGGGACTTTTCTCTGTGGAGGGTTATGCAGCAACTGGGAGAGTTGCTGAAGTTGTGTGAGTTCTGTGAGCAAATTTGCCGGGAAGAGAACAGGAATGCTTTTAGAGCTACCAAGGTGTGCTGAAGAAAAGCAGGCACGAGACACTTGTTGCCTGCAGGCAATGAATGTTTCTGTGCCCAACCGTGCTGTGCCAATCTCTGTGCAATGATACAGAACTGCTTGAGAGGGAAAAACGGGAGGCAAACTGGGCTGGAGTTCCTGCAGCAGAGCGCTGCTTTATAAGAAGCCACACTGTTTGCCAAGGACGTGTTTCTGTGGCAGATATTGCAATAAAATCTAAAAGAATCTCAGCTGCTGAAAAGTAGTGTGATTTCAATTATGTCTGTTGTTCTCTTAAATTCACGGGGAGACTTATCAGGCTCCTCTACCCTTAGAGCAAGGGAAGAACAGCAAAATATGAAATGGTTTCTTATTCTAGCAATAATATTATTGCATTGTCTGGTGCATTTTCTAATCATTTTTTCTTATATAATATTCTATGTTTTCTTCTGGACAGGTGATAAAATGGGAGAAGAGAATAACTTTCAAATTTTGGGAAATAAATTTTGCTGTAATAAAGCAAAAATGTAACGAAGAAGTGTGGATTTATTGATGTTCTGAAAAAGGCTTTGCCTCTCAGTTGTATAAATACAAGTTTGCACATGTATTTATAAATAAAATACTCTTGCACTTTGTTTAGAATAATTGCTAGTTAGTCTTACTTTGTTAAATTATACCTAGAAATTGTGTAGTTCCAAATGTGCAAAACCACTAAGAACTCCTGAGGAAAAAAAACTAAAAGACTTCTTTAAGTTCTGCTTTTCCTGTGAAATAGTGAAGTTCCACAGAAGTTTGCTTTTTATAGGTTACATTTACATATAGTGGTACATAGGTGAGATCCCACTGAAATACGTGTCAGTGTCCTAATCTTGGGGAGAGGGGGTGGAGAGGGAATGGGAGGAAGAGTTTTCAACACTATTAAAGAGTCTTTCAGCTTAGAAATTGTTTTGTTTGAATTGGCTTAAAGCAGGTGAGCATGATTGTAGCAATTGTTCTGGAATGTAAAAAGTATTACAATTCATGCAAAGGTCTTTATTTTAAATACTCTTTTTTCTACTCACGTTCCACTGGGATTATAAGCACAAACATAGACTGCTCAGTGTTTAAGAGCTTTCAGAGGAAGAAAGAGGCTTCAATGGCTTTAACCTGGATGGTGTTCCTGAATTTAATGTTCTTTAACTGTCACTTTTTGATTTAGCTTTTGGTTACTTTGTGTATTGTCATCATTATAAGGTACTGCATAATAATTTAATGCCACCTGCAAAAATACATTTTTAGAGGAGTTGTTAAATGCTTATTCTATAACACGGGAAGGTTGTGCAAGATACAAAATAAAAAAGGATAAACAAATACTCTTAAGTTTGCATAAATCTGGTAATTTAGTAAAAATAAAATGAATTACAGTATAACCACAATTCTCCTTTTTTTTTTTTTTTCCTCCTTCCTCCCTCAAAAAAACTCCAACAAATCCAAACAACCAACCCCCAACTCGTCCTGTACTGTTGCTTTAAGGTATTTTTTAAATATACACCTCTTGGTGTTAGAATATGAAGAATTGGGTTTCAGTTTAGCAGAAAATAATGCTGATCACCTCTTCTGTTGGCCTTGGTGCAATTGTTAACCTCTGGTGTGAAAGGAAGGAAGCGGAAAAGTGAACAATAACAGCCAGTAATATGAATGAGTGTACTTCAAATGACTGTATTGAAGCTGTTTAACTCACCATATGTCTTAGCTATAGAATAGTTGCCCAATTTCCAAGTTAAAAAAAGTTAAATTGTTTTGCCTTCTCAAGAATCTCCAATGCCTTTTAAAAATCGCATTTGCAACAGTTTTTAAATGACATTCTTAAATCCCCAACTGCTATTGAGACCAGTAAGACTTTAATGGCGATTGACTTCTGAAACTATTTGACTTCAGTATCAAATATTCTGTTTTACAAAGACATTTATGGAGTAAAAAGAATATTTGTCCTCCTTCCCCTCTCTATAATTAATAATTTTGTCATGTGCCTTCTCTGTGCTTCTTCAGTAACCACGACTCACCTTAATACCAGTGTTTGACATTAGAAGCCTCTCCAGAGAGGAAGAAGATCATTCGGAAATGAGCTGTATAAAGGTTATTAAACCAACACTTAAGATTCTAGTCCTGCACATTTTCTTTTACCCCTAATTAAATGCCAAGAACAGCAGTGTAGAATTTTCAGTACATACATATGCTGGATATACCTTTATCAGATGAAAAGCACTTACAGGGAACTGAAAGTTTACTCCCAGCAGGTCACATCCTTTTGCTTGTATATTTGGAATTCTGTTTTTCAAAAATGGAAAAGAAATCTTAGGCATTGACTGTCCTAAAACTACATGTTGAGGTACATATGTAATGTGATTGTTTTCTTACCCTTTCTTGTATGGGTGAGGTTTTTAGCTTGGCTCATTTTCTGCAGAGTTTTGTTTTCTGTTACTGTTTCTGTAAGTAATTCAAATTGCACAAGAAAGTTTGGAACGTTGGGTCAACACTGTGTATGTACATCACTGCTTTCAAACTTCTCATTTGTCATCTCCCAACAGCTCCAGGACTAACTTGAATATCAATATGAACCATACATGGAACAGCGTATTAATTTTTTTAAATGACTGAAAACTGTGATTTTTGGGTAAAAAACCCGCTTACCTTAAGTTTTTCTCTTTCTAAAGCTTTTAAAAAACGGGTAGAATGGGAAAAATTAATTTTTAATCAGCATAGTGCAACGTGCTTGGTTACCTTCCCTTTACAGGTGGGAGACACTGGCACCTGCAGAGCAGTGATAATTTGCAGTGTTGCCATTCTGACTTGCAGTGCATGACCCTGAGGAGGTCAGGCCCTTTCAATTAGCAAGATGATGGTGTGAAATCCCTGTGCTATTATGTTCTTGTTGCCAGGTTCTACTGCTGATTTACAGAATATTACATAGGTTGGCCATTAAAGTCCAATTACTTCAATAAAAATTTAACACAAACTTCTTTTCCCAGTTTAGAAAACTCTGTCTTTTTCTAACCAGTTTTCTCAACCTTGTGCATGTCAAATTGGTACTTTGAAAATATAAAAGGTCTCTGGATCTTCAGTCTCTTGTGTTGGCTTTTCCAGTGAACCTTATATGATGTTTATTATTTTGTTTTGGTGTGTGGTAAATAGGTAATTCAGCTTAGCCAAGTAGGGGTGCTATTTTTGATATTTAGTGCTTACTGAAAAAATTGCAAATAATTGTAGCATTTCTAAAAGATTTAGAATCCCCAAAACTTATTTCCTGATCAGGTTGATGATGATGAGAATAAAAATAATAAATAATACTACTGCACCCCAAGGGCAAGGTTTAGCCAAGATGAGAATTTCCTAAATTGACAGAACTTTTAACAAAAAGAGGCTTTTCATGAAACACAATGCTAGAAACAAAGAAGTTGAGAATTATGAAAGTCTGGAAATTCCATTTTATCCATTGGCATGGTTTATAAAATAGAATTTGTTTTAGTTTATTTTGCAGTTTTTCAAATTCAGATATTATTTGGCAATAAAAAATTGGAATACCGGGGATGAAATCGCTCATCTGATTAGATAAGTCAGAACAACAGTCAGATATTGTAAAATTATGCTGCATATACCTGCTTTTTTTCCTTTGCAGGTACATATAACAGTGCTATTTTTGTCTTCTTTATGGTTCAGTTTTCAATTAAATACCTATTAAAAAAGGTAGCTAACTGGATAGAAACAAGTATCAGTGTTCATGTCTTTAATTGTTGGTTTCTCAGTTAAACATCTATGAATACAAATTAAAAATTTTGTTTTCTTAGCTAAGTGTGCAGATTTTTGATTTTAAATGTTTCCCCTCTTTCTTAGTTTCGAGAATACATCCACATTTGTTTTGGTCTTACAAGCATACTGTAATCCTAATTTGTAAATCAGCTAATCCTGTTTATTTTGAAGCAGTTTTCCCAGTGTAGTTCTGATGTTCTGCCCAGTGTCCTTGTGGGTGTTCAGCACAGTGGGATTGGTGCAGCGTTTCTGCTGCTCTTGTCTCTTAAAGTTCATGTCATTTACTTGAAAATCAGCTTTCATGGTGCACCAGAAATGAGGGCACTTGTGATAAAACTTCTTAACGTTATTTTTAGATAATCTTCATTTGAATATGTGTTTTTCATATTGTTCTACTTTTTGGTCAAATGAAGAGACAGCTACCCTGCAGGGTTATAAGTATTGATACCTTAGGAATGTTTATCCTCAGTTAAAAGATGCAAAATTGAGAAATAACTTCTCATTAAAAACTTATTTTATCTAGCCAATGTAAAATTTGATAAAGGCTTTGATTCTGTGAACTAGTATTAATATTAATGCACCTGCATCTGTGCTGTGTTCCAAATTTCTTTCTGATATTGCCTTCAAAATAAGTATCATGTCTCCTTATATTTCTCTGCCTTCTACTGGGGATTTGGTGGTTTGCCAGAAGATGTTTAATTGCAAACTCAGCCTATGCAAGTATTTGAGTCAAACTCATGAAGGTTATTCTGATTGTGGGATCTAAGCCTTTCTGACATTTTTACTGGCATAGACCATGATATACCTATTTTAGTAATTTAGAAATGTTTAGATACTTTACATTTGCCTTTCAGTATTGTCTTTTGAATTTTTTTGTGTAATGCATTCTGAATTCCTCACTGTTACTGGTGTGGCTTATCTATTATTCACACACGTGTGTGTGCACATGTTTGTATTTTATACTTGTGTTTCCATATGTATCTGACTCTCTCACATCTGAAGTGAACTTGGGAACGTGAAGTTATCAATATGTAGACAACAATTCTTATTAATTCAAGAGCCCAGACTGCTGTTGCTTTGTCAGAATCTATTGATCTGTAGTGCAATTAATAGACCACATTGAATTAGGTGAGTTGGAAGGAGCATTAATTGAGAGGAAGAAGCATTCTGATCCATGATTGATACTAATGCAGGTGTTATCAGGACAACTTTTGACCAAATGATTCCTGTCTTGACAGCTGAGGATGCCCTGTTTGTATATTGAGGGTCATTGTTTATCTGCAGCTGGCCAGGGGGTTGCAGCCATTCATTTCCTAATGGTGGTTTTCTAATCTTGTGTAACTGGTCTATGATCTGGTTGTTTGTAGGTTTGACTGGTTCAAATCTGTTTTAGCCTGTCTTACCCTATGCTGCTGATAGACAGTCAGAGCATAAATAGTGTTATGGCCCACTGGGAATACTTGGTTGCCAAGCCTAAGTAAAGGCTTTCAGTTCCTTTTTTGCTACAGTCTTGATGCTTAGTCTGGAACTTAGTTATATAAGAGTCTGACTTTTATCTCAAATCTCATTTCATAGGGATTTGTTGAAAAACGTGCACAGCTTGAACTTCAGTCAAAGGCCTGCATATGTGGAACACGTTCCCTTTCATGGTCACCCACAGAGCCGACATCTAGAAATATTTTGCAGACAATTCATTTGCTTAATCCTTTTTCAAGTTACGCTTTGAATCTCAGTTTTTAAGAACTAATCTTGTAACACAATTGTTGTGATAACTGCTGTATTGATACCTGCAGAAATACATATTCCATTTCTTGTGTTATCCCAGCCTTTTTCTGACCGGAGCTAAATTCACTGTGTGTTACATCCCTTCCACAGTAAGTCTGGTGCAAGTAGTTTCCATATTTGCTTTTATAATCTGGATTATGGCTTATTGAATGAGCTGAATCAGTTTTACATTTGACCAGTAGCTCAGTAACCAGCACTGAATCACTTCCATAAATAAACCCCTGACCTTTAAGAAGTTCCATCAAATGCAATGTGTATTGTACGTGGAGTGCATGTGTCCCCTTCAAGGAAGGCAGTGGGAATGGTAAACTAAGAGATACTCTGGACAAGGTACACAATCTGATTAATTGATTTGGTGTACAGTTGCTTTGAGCTTTTTTGCAAAGGAAACTTGTGGTCTGTTCTCTTAGAACATTTTCACTCCCTTAATGCTATTTTTTTGAACTGGAAGATACTCTTACACCATCTCAAAGTGCTATAGTGTTCCATTAAAACTAACTGTTGGGACTGTTTGCTTAAATCCAGTTTTGTTAAAGCAGAAAATTAATTCAGTTTCTAAACCAAGTAAATCTCTACCAACCTGTCTCATTTGATCAGTGAGAGATTTAATAGTTTCAGGAATCTTCCTCCGTTACTGGTACAGATCAGTGGAGCTGAAGCAAGTTAATATTTATGCTGGAATGGGGATGAAGGCAGAGTCTTTCCTAGGCTGGGCAACAGGCCTGGGGCCTGGCTATGGACCAATTGATTATAAGACCTCTTTTTTATTATGGTTCTAGTAAAACCAGACTACACTGGTGTATAGTGCACGTGGAGACCTCCCTTCTACTTGACTTACTGAAATAAAAGAAGTGGAGTAATTGCTTTTATTAAATGGATAGTCAAGTATCTGAGAACATGAACTAAAAAAAGGAATTAAAAAAAAAATTGAGCATAATTTATGGATTATTTACTGGGAAAATTGTGTTACTATTGCAGTTTGTTGGATTATTTCAATTCTGTGGTGTTGCTTTGTATTTTCCACATTCCTTGATGTGGAATGTTCTGTAAGAATAATTTAAAAATGCCTGTGTTTAATCCTGAGTAAAATTGTAGTAAATATAAGTTAAAAATGTGGGGAATGTTAACTCTAGATTATGTACAATCCATAAAATCACGTAAGCTGCATTTCGTACTTCCTTTTATGTCCATCTCTCATCATCTCTAGGGGATTTGAATACCTGGATTGTACTCAGGGGCTGTAGGAGGGATATCTAGGTGAGCTTTGTAGCTCCTGCCAGGCAGGATGGTGAGGGAGAGAGCTCAGTAGCCAAACAAATCAGTCTTACTGATGTCTGTGGGAGCAACAACAATTTATCATGTAACAGTTCAGATTTTGAGGTGAAGATGATTCTGAAAATTTCTTGCATCAGGGTCCCTTAACAGCAGACGAGACAAAGCCACAGTGCAAACATTTGGTTTGAGTGCACTGTAGAATTTGGGCTCAGTAAGGGGACCCTAATGACAAAAAGTGTCAGGTTATAGCTGGTTTTTTTAGAAAGCAATGTTAAAGCTTTGTGTTTATATTGCACGGCTTGGTGAGAAATACTGAATATGGAATTCTGTGATTTGCAGATGAATTATATGAAAAACATCTCCTAAGAAGTCAAACTCCAATTTTTTGTGTTCCAGTTACTTCCTGCTTTCTGAGCACTTGGCTCAGAAACTTGACACTTGTCACTTGACATCAGAAAGTTGATGTCAACTTTCACCCTTTATACTCTCGAAGAAAGAAGATGAAATGAAGTTTATGTTTAAAGAATGAAAGTATTTTAAAAACTTTGGCTATTCAGTGTTAAAGGAAAATACTAAATATTGCATCCTGCTAATCACACAATGTTGTGAAGTGTTCTTTAAGTCCTTGTAAGGATTGTTCTAACAACAGGCTGAAATGCCTTTTTTTTTTTCCTTCCTATTTGTCTTTATCGCTGAAATAAGTCACTCTGAAGTGTCTGTTGGTGTGCTGCCTCAGGAGTGTTTAATGATGACTTTCATTCAGTGGAAGCTGTCAGTAGGTCAGAGATGCCTCATATCTCGGATGGAGTTATGAAATATCCCAAGTTTATTACCCTATTAAAATTCATTTTAAATGTCAAAGTTTCTAATTTGAACAAGGAAATTTAATTTAGGAGCATCTTCAAAGCAGCGCACAATTTTCTCCTTGAGTATCAAGTGAAGTACCAGATAAAAATATAAGACCTTTGCAGCATATGGTATTCAATTCTTTCTGTGTTTTAATTTAGAGATTTTGTAGAGGTGGGTATAAGAAATAATAATTTTTCAGTGTTTTATGACTTGCCTTTTGTGTTTAAAAACAGTTTGGAGAAAAGATGTATTGAACTTTAACCAAAAATACTGATTATTAAAAACCCACCACAAACCAAACCCAATATTCTTAGCCATTTTTTTCTTTATTCTGTGCTTTGCTATCCCCTGAATGCCTCATTGTTTGCTTTGACCTAGTTTGTACTCTGTCCTGTTCTGTAATGTTAATTTAATTTTTCTGTCTTGCCAAGCTGTGGCCTGTGTGCACCAGACCTTGGCCTCTGTGCTGGTGTGGGGCATTAGTTCCTCTTCTCATTGGAGTGAGTTTTAATGAATGTTTTACAGCAGGTAGAGTGTTGCAGAGCAAATAGATGGCAAGGCTAGATGGTAGCACAAGTGTAAAATTGTCCAGATGAGCAGGAAAGTTATCAGATAACGATCAAAGTAAATTTTTTTCTGAGCCCTTTCAGTGTGGTTCTGTTTCTGAAGCTGGACCCACAACTGTCCTGTCAGCTGCTTGTAAAAACCTGAAGCTTGAACTTTGATAAATAGATTCTTTTCTCGTTAATAAAGAAATGTCATTAATGATATCAGATAACATGGGTACTGGTTTGTTGCTCTCTGATTAATTCCTTGTGTGGGAGTATGAGATTAACAGTGGAGGACAGAAGACATGATAAATTTGTTTAGTGATAAGGATTTCAGGAGAGTAATCAGGAAGTAGCTTGCTGGTTTGTGAAGCTTAAATGTTAAATTCCCTCACAAAAAAAAAAAAAAGTTGTGTTTATATTCAGTAGCATTAGATCACTGTTGAGTTTTGAGGATGCTTATGTGAAGCTAAAGATGTCAGTGAGGCAAAAAACCAGGTATAATGGATCTCTCAAATTCTCTCAAATACTCAGATATCATTTGGTATCACACAGTAATTTTCATTTCAACAGGAAATTACACCAGCATGGGAGAAAAATAATTGTAAGAGGTTTTTTTAATTGCAATGAATTTTGTTGGAAACAAACCTCTTGATACCTCCATCGTAATGGAGTGTATGTAACACACCCCAGAGTCCCCTCATTGCTGTGACTTTGTGCATATTTACATGTTTGTGTGCTCGTGGTCTGTGCAGAGGCATCATTTTCAGAGCTGCTGCATCTTGAATTGATCATTGCTGTACTTGTGGGTCCTGAGTAGCTGTATCTAAGCTACTGTACTGCCTGTTAAAATTCTGTCTTGTACACCAAAATCCTTGTTAAAAAAACCTTAAATAGCTTATATAAAAAAAAAGGAATGATGTTAACGGTAATAAAAACTTAGATTTAATCATCAGATTTTCATGACTTGAACTTCAAAGCTTTGATGACATCATACATTTATTTAGAAGGTAAGTCAGATTTATTCAGCCACTTAAACTTTAACCTTCTCAGCTGAACCTGTTCTTTTGAACAGCTGTTAAAAAATACTAGTTTTGCTGCTTTGTTGTGACCCCACAGAAAAGAGACTCTGGGTTTTGTTCTACAACATGAACGAGAACGTGAAGTATCTTAAGTTCAGGTATTGATGTAAGGAGAGTTAATATTGGGAAATTGAATTGCTTTCATGTGTTCTAAATGTATGTTTCAGGACAGTTAATTTCACAATGGCATATCTCAGCAGATGTGTGGGATTTATAATAGATTTCATCTTCGCTTTGAGCCTTAATATACAATTATATAAAAAGTCTAGAAATGTCAGGGAGGGAAAAATTCTCAATGCAAATCAATAACAATTTAGCCGTGTTGCCAGATCAGTTGTATTCTGTGGTTTGTGACTTTTCAGTGAACAGACGATAATGTTTTACATAAGCAATGTAATTTCTTTTTATATTGATTCATCTTAGTAGTTCCTTCTAGTTATTAGCATGGCTATTATTTGTTTGACACTACCACCTAGCGAATGGCACTCCTGTCAGAAGCTGCAGTGCGAGTTTCTGCTCACACACAGGAGATACCTTGCCAATAATAGCAAAAGGAGGACAAAATATTATCTCCCTCTTACAGATGGTCTGCTTAATGTGAGTACTGAGCTTCTGGGCGGAATTGTACAGTGCCTGCTGGAAACTTTGCTGCCACAACTACCTTGTCTCTAGTTCTTCCAATAGTAAATTTAAAGCCATTTGGATTCTCTGCGTTTAAGCTGCAGAAACAGCTCTTGGTTTCAGTTGTGGGCATAGAGTACAGTGCACCTCAAAGGGGAGATGGGTTCTGTCATCAACCTGCTGTTGTCAGGAGGAAATAACACAAGAATCTTTCAAGTTGCATTTTTTTTTCATCTTCCATTCAAAACAGCCCAGTTGCTTGGCTAGTTAGAGCCTTACTTTAGTAGAAGGCTCATGTATTCAGGGTGTCTTGTATTAAGCTCCAGAAAAGAACTGAGTGGAGAAATCACTGGTTGCTGCAGGAGCCTGACTCCCTGCAGCTGGAGTGGCTCATCCTTCCATCCTCTCATTCTTCTCTGTCTCTTGCTGTGCCACAGAATTTGTTTGTGAATCCCGTTGCTGCTTTCTTCATTCAGGCCCAGAGGTCCCTCTTCTGTTCCACTGATGAGCTGACAGTAGTTTCCAGAAGTGGTGTGGTCACTGATTTTGGGTGGAGGTTGTTGATTTTGGCAGTGTATTGTCTGTGGCTCTTCACTGCCCTTGTGTGTTGCTTTACACAAGTGTGTTCACGCAGGTAAACAGACTGCAAAGAATGTTCTAGTCTTTCTGGCCACTGTTGTGATCCCTGAATTTTATTGAGGCAAATCATTGTATCTTGATATTGAAGGACATGTACCATGTGCTAGCTCGTACAGTGGGTCCATTTGTTTTGTCCCATTTGTATATTTTTGATATTGTTTAATATAGGTACTGTTGAGTGAGCACATTCTCTGTTAGGGGTGACACAAATTAATTCCACTCCCATCATGAAATCTCTCCATGAATTTATCATAAGTTGCTGCAGCTGTGAGTGATGCCATGGTCTCATAAGAAGTATGAGATTAAATTCTGACCCTACTGTACTATTTTTAATTAATTTAACCTCCAAACTAATCATTTCCCAATGCCAGTTTCTCTCTCTTTGGTCAGTAGATAAATTAGTTAATGTCAAATTAATTAGTTAATGCAGTCAATGTTTATAAACTTCAGAAAAGTGATAACAATGACTTGTTCAGGTTCTGTTAGTGTTATGGATGTAGGGGTTCACATTTTTAACAGGAAAAACAGAAGTTGTATTTTCACATTAGTTGCTTGACTACTTGTACTGTTGATTGGAATGTGGAACGTGCTCAGCTACAGCAGTAAGGGTGGAAGCTGAAATACTGTAGTGCCAATAGCTGGATCCTGAAGTGATATTTTTGTATTAATTTGAACAACAACAACAAAAGAAAACAGGAATAACTCTAGCAGAGCTGAAAAGAATTGAACTGTACTGCATGCTGAGGAAGGGGCATTCTCTTTCTTTTGGAACAGGAATTGAGCTATCTCAAAAAATAGCTCAAAAAAATTTATGGTTATTTGAAAGAGTCTGAAGTCCTTAACATTATCTTATTGCTTAGTTAAGTCTGTGTATTCTTCCTGTACCGTGTCTTTATGTGGTGAATAATGGGGAAATGAATGTAATAAACAGGATTGTTGTGCTTTCCCCATTCCAATGAAGAATGCTCTTGGGTTTGCTGCGAGATCAGCCTTGCAGGGAAGGCTTAAATAGGGAGCAGAGCAGCGACCCTTGGAAAGCACCTGAGTTGGCAGTGTCTTCTCATCCTCCTTGAGTCCTGACCCTCAGCTTTGCCAAAAATGAGAGGCTGGAGCTGATTACAGGGTGTGACACTGGAAAAGCCAGAGGGAAGTGCAGAGGTGGAGCCAGTTCCCACAGTCTACCCTCAGTAGGATCTGGGTTCTGAAGCAACGGGTTTGCAGCTCAGTGCTGGTGGAACACAGGGACTGAAACAAAGCTGGGTCTGCCCAGGGGTTTGGGGACATGGCCTGCCATGGTAACACAGAGTGCAAGCCCCTCTGGTTTTGACAAGTTGAGTCTACTTTACTGCAAACAAAGGATTGTTGTCTTCTGTCAAACAGGTGTAACCCTGGTCTTTCAGGTTGGTTCTCCCTTCTGTAACAGCTACAACCTGTGGGACCTGTGGGCTGTGACACAGACACATTGGATTGATAGATCCTTCCAAAGAAGCCAAGATTGAGTCGGAGTGCTCAAAAAAGAAGGAACAAAAAATAATTACTCCAAACTGCTTTCTGTAGAAAAAGAAACACAAATGCTGGTTTGCTTTTTGCACTGTCCAACTCATACCTGTATGATTTTCTGAATACTTACAAAACTGTCAAATACACATGTAAACTTTGTGCTCCTACCTTTACTTGAAAATAGCGTTTGAATGTGATTTCTTGTGATTTTTGAAAAGATGCCAGACTTAAAACACTTGTCACAAGTAAAATTTGTCTGTAAGAGTAAGTGCTTAAATTAATAATGCTGGGCATAATGGGATAGGTGTTCACTCTGGTAAATCTGCAGTACTCTGAGGCCCCTCGAGATTAATTTTGTGCAAAATGATCATCACCACCATCAGCAGTGCTCTTAACTGAGTATTTGCATTAGCAAAACCGAGGTAATGAAACATAATGCAGATTGATTTTAGTAGTGGAAATAACATGTCTGGGCACGTTCATGATAACATTTTAGTTCTGGGTTATGAGTTAGGTTATCCCAGTTATTTCAGTTTTCTTGCTGAGATCTTTCTTTGCCATTCCCCACAGAACCCTCTGGGGAAAAAAATAAATTTGGGAGTAGGGGGAAGACAAAAACTGGCAGAAAATATCCTGCAGTGGAGTACGTTGGTTTTCTTCTACAAAGAGATTCCCTTACATACAGAAGGATGACCTGTAGTAGGTGCTGCCAAACTTGGAGATTATCTCTGCAAATATGAAAATACTTCTGATAAACTGTTTGTGTGTATGAACTTGTTGCTTCAATGTTGTACTTTGAAGCTGGAAGCTGTGAGATCCTCTGCTCATCCAATCACCTGAACAGCTTTTCTCAGAATTTATTCACTTTTCTTCAATTTACGTGCCCAGGATTGGATGTTAAAGCCCTGATTTCATGTCACTGATGGACCTGGTATTAACACTTACTGGTAGGTCAGGGATTTTCATGCCTTCTGAGCTTCATAAATCCTTTCTCATGAGTGTACCACAACAGATCAGCATTGTCCTGTAATAAATCCTGGTCTTGCATTTCTTCTGCTGTTTGCAGTTGATGAGTATTTATTATTTTATTATGGGTTCCCAAATATCCAGCTTCACATGTTTTACAATGTATTTTGAATCTCTTTTTCCAGCCTGTAAAATAATTTCATCTCAATATGCTGATCATCTTCTCTATTGCCACTGTTGACCAGCTGTAATGTTAGGAAATACCATCAGCACATACCTTATACTAATAAATATATTCAATAACTTCTATTTCAAAAATGTTATTAACTTTTCTTCAACCTGATAAATCTCTTCTTAGGGGTACTTGTTTGCTTTGCTTGAGCCATCTCCTCACCAATACTGGAGTTGCCCCTGCTGCTTCTGTGTAAAGCTGTTAGGACTTCTGGGGAAAACTAAGTCCATATATAAGTGATTATAAAAAGCTGGGCCAGAAGGACTCTGTTCTACTGGAAGATAACTAATAGAACAAAGAGATATCTTCCCCGCTTTTTGTCTTACACTATCTAGTTTGGTTCTTTGGCATCATGGAATGTTTTAGAAGTTTTGATTAAGAATTTTCAGTATTAAGTCTGGGTTCGTGTGTTATGTGCTCGTGTGTCCCCTGAATTCCATGAGTGTTTTTGCTGGTAACAATTACTACTGAACTGGACTCAGGAAATGTTTGCCTGCAATATTCTCACTAAATGAGTTAATGTAATATTTGGAAAAATTGCATGTTGTTATACCAAAATTAATTTTAAACCTAATTAATTAGTTGAGCTACTCTGACAATCAAATAAGGTACACCCTGCCCTCTGTATTTTGTGAGTACTGTCAGTTGCCATATTAAGAACTTCAATGCTTGAATTTTATTAAAAGTTGTGTTTTAAATTGGATTTACTGTCCTTAATATAGATAGTGGCTCAACAGGGAGGATGCGATGCATGTTTTGCAAGTTTAATGAACTGTTTCAAATGACACTTTGTTATTAGTTTCAAAAGTGACATTGTGTTCTATCACAATTTTTTTCTCAATCAGGTGTAAGTGGAAAAAAACGTGGCAGTTGCCCTAAAGGTGCTCAGATAGGAGACAGCAAAAACCATTTAAATGATTAATACATAGCAAATGGAGTTATTTAGAATGAGTGGCTGAATCCTTGCCAGTTAAATGGGTGTCAGAACAGATAATGGTTAACATGATTGGAAAAGAGGTAATTTCTTCAAAACACAGTGGCTCATATGAAACAATTACATATACAAAAAAGTCAGTAACAGTTTTAGAAAATTGTTTCCTGTTATGCTGCATTTAGTTGAACGGAGTTAGTCTTTGTCATAATTTAGAGATACAGAAAATTCAGAGATTGTAGAGTGTGGTGATGATGAGCTGCAGTGAAGACAAAGAGTTTCATTTTAATGGAACCTTTAACCCTTTTTCCATTTTTTAAAATAACACAGAATTGGTTAAAAAGAGAGATTTTACAGTGCAGTTGTAGCACAGGCAAAAAAGTGACAAGTGAGGCACAGTTTTTCCCTCAAAAGAATTTTTTCTAATCTTTCTGAGTTTGAATGGTGTGAGTTCTAAACTCAGTTGATTGAGTAGTGTTTATTTAGGCATTGAAAATTTCTGGGTGCTTCTAATTTTGTTTCTGTGCCAAAAGAAGTTCATTCTATTTCTTGTTTACTTGGTTTGTGAAGTGCCCCGTATGTGTTAAGTCATGAGTGTTAAACTGATTTATCTGCAGAAGCCAGGTAGGTGAAAAGGATGAATCTTTTGTGTTTAGAATTTTTTGTCTTTCACTCTCTTTCAAAGTCTTACAACCTGATTGTTAAATTAATTCAGTATTTTGAATGATCTTTCTAATCTCTGGGCCTCAGAATTAACCTTGCATACTGTACCAGAAATGGAGAGGAAAAGACATTTTATTAGTTATTGCAGCGCTGCCATTTTGCTTGTATTGAAACTCTTGCTTATTCTCTGTGCTTGCATCTGCTGGCTGGGCATTGCACACACATTATTAAATTACTATTATTGCTCTATATGCTGGCATGATGAGATGCTGGGTCAGGGGTGTTGATCACTGAGAACATTTGCTCTTCAGATGCTGGCACCAGTGCAGCTCTGCTGAGATAAGTGGCCAAGTAGTGGAGTTTATTGTAAGTGTAAGTAGTTGTTGTATTGCTACTACTTGCTTAAAGAATGACTTCTGAAGTGAAGAAGTTCAAAACTGTTGAAGATCTGGGTCTCCTTCAATATAAATACCATGAAATTTTATTTTTTTCAGTTTCTAACTGATTTTACAAAGCAATCATTGCAAGATTAAAAGTAGCTGTGATCTTTTTCTACGCTGTTTATTACCTAATGAAACAGAAAATTAATAGTTAAATATATTTAGTAATTTTATATTAGTGTACTGTATGATAAAGAGAATTTGGGGCATTGGGAGACCTTTTCTTTCTGACCTCTGACAGTGAGGAGCTGGGTAACTTCAGACAGAAAATTCACATTCTGTAGGTTGAATCTCATATCTCACTTCCAGCTTAGGCATTGTAGGCTTTGTGTAGCCAACAGGTATTGAGGTGGCACATCTGTGAGTGTACCAGGGACAAACCAGGTTCAGTGGCATCTCAGAGATTATAAATAATAAGCTTCTTTTATACTTTGGTCTTAGTCCAACTCCTACTTGGGGTAGAGTTGACTTTGACTCTGATTTAGATTCTCTAAAACCTTGTCCATTGGATGTTAAAAATCTCCAGGACTGGGAGATTCCACAGCCTGACTGGGCAGCCTCTTGCTTGGAAAGGACTCTTCTGTATTTCAGCTGGTCCAAACATCTGCTCAGAGCATGATTATTGCTGCACAACAGATCGAGTCAGCCATGGACTTGTTGAGTTAAATTTCCAAGGCTGTTGATCTGCTGCCATACTCAATGCACAGCTGAATCTCCCAAGACACAGCTTGTCACTGTTGCCTCTGTAATTCAACTTATTCTCAGAAACCTCCAGTGAGGAAGTTCCCAAGGTGCTTGGCTAGTCCCTCAATCCCTAAAAAACCCTGTGCTGCAGTTCTTGAATACCCTAATTTTTAGGAAAGACTTTCCAGCTTCAAGAGAGCAACAGTTGGGGAAAGTCTTCTCTCAATGCCTCGTTTGTGTGAGTGTTTTGCAGTGTTAGGAGACTTTAAGATTTATGCCCTGTTGGGTCTATATGAGACTAATTCTACTGTAGTTTGTGTTTAATACTTTAAGGTGTACTTTTTGTGTCTGAGATCAGTGTGTATAATTCAAAGGCTTACATGCTTGCTCAGTGCTTACATGAATTTGTTATTTGAAACTTGAATTGGTTTTTTTTTTTTCTTTTTGTATAGTTTTGGTTTTTTTCCTGGTAGTTTCCCCCTTTCATCCCATGCATTCCTACCTACTCTGCAAGAAATAACAGTATTTCTCCAGTGATGACTCAGGTATACTTTGAATTTTATCGGTGTTTCCTGTGTTTCATGCTTAATCTTTTCAAATGCAATTATCCGTGTGATGTATTATAAGCTTCTGGGGAGAACAGAACATTATAGTTTCTACATGAACAGCTTGTAAGAAAATGACTAAGTGGACCTGTTTATAGACCTAACACATCGAGTTTCAACTCTAAAAAGAATCTAAGAACAGTGGACCCCGGTTAACATTCTGTGGCAGTCAGCAGCTTTGATGTATATATTTATGGATGTCTGCAGAACACACGTAATCAGTATTTAGAAGAGATGTGCAAATTAAAGATCTACTTGACCAGTCATAATTACAGCCTTGTAAGGGCAGAATGGCCCTGAAAAGTAATAAAATGGTCTTTAATCTCTTATACTGTAAATTGTAATCTGCTTGTGGTTAAGAGAAAATAATTTGGTGGCTTTGGTGTCCTGTTCATGTGACTACTATGTGGAGTTTTTTTGACTTATGGACCTTACTCTGAGCTAATAAGCAAGTATTGCTCAGGAATTCCTTCCAAGAGGAAAAAATGCCAAAAGTGAGCCTTATTTCTTGGTTAAAAGTTCATTTGTCCCTGGGTTTGGCTGTTACTTTGGCTTCTTTTGTTTGAGATTGAAAGACAGTGGAGGTTTATTTTATGATGTTTTAGCTGCCTGTATTTTATTGAACTACTACAATATCCTATTTAGCATTTGGAAATTTGGTGGTTATGTCCGTTTTACCCAATTGTTGGTCAGGGCTTTTAAGTGCAGTAACTTTACTGTATTTTCTAACACTGCTTTTCTTTTCTATTTAATTTTTATCTGCCTCCTTCTGAATTTTGATTTATTACACTGAATGAAAATACCACTGTTTCTTGTACTTAAGCTCTCATTATATATCTATTATATCTATAATAAATGTAATAACTCATATTATCTCTATTATGTATATAAAATTATATATTAATATATTATTTTCAACAGAAAGCATAAAATATCACATTAAATGTTCAGAAGTATGTAAAACAGACCAAAGTGTTTTAGAAGGGAAAATGATGACTTTACAGAATTGGACAAAATCATGCACTGTACCCAGGGGTAAACTTCAAATTATCTTGCCTTCTATTACAGAGTACAAGTGTTGATGTTTAAAAACACCCTGTAAATTTCTCAGCCCTTTACAAGGGAATGCCAAAAAATAACATCAAGCACCATCTTTGTAAATATTCCCCTGTATAAGAAAAGCAACTCTAGTACACCTTCAGGTATAATAAAGCAGGTACTTGACATGTTGTATGAACTATGTGGTACAATCAGAGATGATTTCTTACACTGGAGGGTTGAATTTACACATTCCTGCTCACCAGTGCTTCTGGGGGCTGTTTGGTTTCCCCAGGTGAAGCAAAGCTGATGTGCTGCTGTTTAATGCCACCTGCAGTGCCAGTTCCTTGCAGTGAATGGAAGTTTGCAGGTGGCTGTTTGGTGGCCATGGCACTGCTCTTTCTTTCAGGGGTAGTAAAGCAGGTTAGGAAAAGGCTTTTATTGTGAGTGCAGTCCTGCCCTGCAGAGAATGCCCTGCAAATGTGTGGGAGAAGCCCTGGTAGAAGCCATGGCAAAGACTGGTGTTGCTGGGGTTTCTCCTGGGGATGATGCTCTGGCTGCTGATGCAGGTACACATTAGTTGTGCTGAGCATGCTGGATATTCCACTGCTTCTACCAGTTGTTTCATTTGCTCTGAGCTGAGATCCAGCCTTGTGAATGTGTTCTCAGGGCCTCTGGACTATTTCCATGATTCAGCAGGAGTAGTGGGAGCCACAATTTCCACTGCAGTGAGTCCAAGTAAAGCTAAGTAGGAAAGATGGCTGCAAGGGTTAGTTGTGCACAACTGTTAGCACAATTCAGTCATTTCGGTCTCCTGGGTATTCCAGTTACAATTACTGTTTTCTCCCTGATTATGAGAATAAATAATTGTTACCGTGACTGTTCTGTAAACACTTCAACAAAATTTTTGTCTTGAATAATGTTTCCAGCAGCTATCTGCATTTATAACAGTTGTGGTAATATAGATTACACTGTGACATGCTAAAGGAACTTCAGTATTTATGAAGAGAAAAAAGTTCCTGAGGTCTTAATAGCTGCACTTTAATTGCATTGATAGTAAGTGGGGAATATTCTGAATTTTGAATGAGAAACTTGACAAGATTGGGAATTGCTGGTGGGTTTTTTCTTCTTCACATGAAGAGAGACTTTTCTTCTCCTTTAATTTGTTTCTACATTGGCCAAATTCACTGAAAATTGGGATGTGGTAGGAATAGTCTTGGTTTTAGGTTTGCAGTTCAGGCCATTAGTTAAACGTAAGCTGTCTTAAGAACCTCATTTAGTTTTAGTAGCTTTCCCAGTAATGTTAACAGAACTATTGTCAGCACCTTTGCTGTGTTATTTAAAGTGCTGACACAAAAGGAAACCTGAACTAGATCAAATATAGATTTTTTTTCCTATACAAAACTGCCATTCTCTTGTTTCTATCATACTTTGATCTTTATAGTCAAATAGTTTCAAGCATATTCTTTTCATTGACTCTCTTCTCTTTCTTTCAGATGCAGTTAGTTCTGTTGTACCAGTGCCATTCAGGGAAAGATGAACCGAGAGTAACTCTGCTGTGTCTCTCTTGTGACCACACCAAAGTATTTTAGACCTTCCTAATCTTGCACTGAGTGATAAAAGCTTTAACCTCCTTTGCTGTTGCCTTCATAGCAGTGCAGGTACCTCACCCACAGTTTTTGTGATATCATTACTAATATTACTTTACTTACATTGGCTGACCTGGAAAATCTGCTACAATTAATTTCCAGTGATGTCTACCAGGAGGGGCAGCACTGTGGTACTGCAAGTGCTTGCAAATAATTTAAAACAAATATGCATCTGTCTTCTTTTCTGCCCGATTGAGTGTGATTTCTGTGATTCTTAGTCTCTCTCTTGAACTGAAGCAGGCTCCTGAAGAGCCAGGTAATAGTTAAAATGGAATAGATATTTTGAATTGGAAAGTTACATTAACTTCTAAGTAGAAGTTTACAATATGTGGACAGACAAGTTCTCCCTGTAAATTCTATCCAATGTACACACTGCATCTGACAGTCTGGATACATTTTTTGTTGTTGTATGATCACTGTACTTTGAAGCCTCTTGACACTCTGTCTTGCTTGGGAGATGTCACTCTAGCAGGAAAGCAAGATGGAAAACAAAAAGCAGCAAAGCAAACGCAGGATTCCCTTAGGGCAAGAACTTTTGCTTTTATGTAGCAGCCATTTTCTGACAGGACATAGAACAAGCTCCTTGTATTTTTTCTTCGTGTGACTCTCCATGTTCCACACAAGGCATACAGAGATGTTTATGCCTTTTTCTACTTCATTAAAGCACTTTTGTGGAGGAACAGTTTCCTTTCTCTTTATGACTCTGCTTGGCTTGCTTTGTATAGAATTACAAAGACGGGAGGAGGTTAATGCAACTATTGTTTTCAGCAGTAACAAAACATGTTCTTTTTGAAGACTCCTGTATTAAGCAGGCTTGAAGTCAGGATCAGAGACTGTGAGTAAATACAGCTCTTAGAGGCATCTGGTTTATAGACAGTAAGTATTTGTCAAGCAACAAAAAACCCCTGACAGACTCTATAAAAATATAAATAATAACCTGAAATCTGATCACTTATAGCTGTGTACTGATCTGAAACATTCTTCAAACTGTGGAAACAACTTATTCTTGGCTTTTGTAATGCCCTCCTGTGTCTTCATCAGAATCCCTCTGAATGAGATTCTCTTCACTTTGACATAATATGAATATGAAAACAGGAATGGCACTGGCAGGAGTGATAGACCTGTGGTGTTTTGAAGATGGATGTATGTATATATTCAATATATATTTGTTTTAAAAACAACCTCCTCTCAAGAGACCATCAGTAAGGATTTGATGAATTTTATCATTTGGGGGTGGTGATGTCTGAAAAAAAGAATGACAAAGTGATGCTTCAAAGACATTAAAATGTTCCTAATTACCTTCAAATTTTATGCTAAGAAACCATTTTAACATGGTTTTCTTCAGGCTTTTGTGAGATAGGTAACTTGATTAGTGTTGAAAAATGTTAGTCTATAGAAGATTTTTATGCTGTTTTGTTTTAGGTAGAGCAGTATCATATATTTCTCATATATAGAGTAGTAGAATGAGCAGAAGCATTAGAAGCTTGTCTTTTTATTTTTGTCTTTAGATGGTCTCTTTGTCTTCCTGAAGGAACATGGAGAATGCTTTTTAGGCTACTGTTTCTATGAAACTCTCATTTTTGGTGTTCGACATAATAAAGGTATCATTCTGATGTATGAGAGATGGATCTAAACCACTGCTGCTCTTCCTCACTAAACAAGATTCCCCTGGACAAAGAGGACACATGAGGCCCTGGTGTGATGGTTTCAGAACTGGTTTTCAATCCTAAATTTGCAACATCAGCTTGAACAAGGTCACTGTAGGGATTTGAAAAGCAGACCAATGTTTAAAGAAATTCCAACTGTTTCTTCCATCTGAAACAATGTGACGTGTGCAGGAGAAGTTCTCTGAACCTCAGAGATCACTGGTACTCTAAAGACCTAAGAGAGATGCACCTTGGAATTTTAATGCAGTGGGTTTATGTGTCACATGAGATTGCTGGCTTGGAGGTTTGATTTCTATAATGGATGGAAATAACTTCTCGACTCTGCCTGTGGCTGTAGATATGTTAAAATCCTATATGGTAAATGGATTTCAGTGCTTTGGGTGAAGGTTTATAAGAGATTCCAGGGTAAGAGTTTGGCTGATTTCCATTGCCAGGCCCTGGGCTGAGAAAGTTTATCATCTTTTAAAATAAAACAAACAATCCTATGAACCCTTTCCCAAAGAAGCTAAATGGTAAACCTGATTTAGATATCATTTGTTTTGTAAATTATTTATTTATCCTTGAATAAGAGAAATGCTAATTGTTGGTGAAAAGGCTGCCTGGGCACGGTGGCCACTTACAGGATTCTATTTTTTTTCTTTTTTTTCCTTCTTCTGAATTTAAATAGATATCACTGTTAGAAAAATATGAAAAGTGGCAAGTATACCAGGGAAATAACAGAATGTAGGCATAATGGCATGTGTAATGAAAATTTACTGAACAATAAAATAGATATTGACAACACAGATTTCTCTGAGAAAGACAAATGACACATGACATAATGGAAACATGAAGTGGAGTGCTTTGTGTTACAAATAAACAAGTCCCTTGAGAAACTTGAAGCATCTTGTTAAAAGGAGCCATTACTTCCGCTGTATTGAAATGTACATTTTTACTACTTCTGCTTTTCTTGTGGCAGCATATTTATATTAGGAAAATGCTTTCTTTGATTCTTCTGAATGCAGCTGCTCCTCTGAAAGTTCTCACGTTGGCATAATTATTCCTCCTTAGGCATTACAATCCTGTAATGCTGATGTCTGTCACCCAGAAGGATCCGTTCTGTGGCTTTTTTTGACGGGATCGAGTTACTGTTGCACCACTAGTCGAGGTATTTTGTCTTAGAAAACTCTTGAGTTGTTCACCACCGTGTTGGTGGGGCTGGAAAAGGGGAAGTTTGCTGTGATATCACCCTTGGGATAAACACAACCAACTGTTGCTGCTGCATTTTATCCATCATACGTAGAATGTGTGGTTTGTGAGGAGAGAATTTTCCTCGTAAAAGTTTTCCCTGTGCTCAGAAGTCTGATCAGTGATTGTACCTTGTTTCTCATGTGACTGGTGTAGTTGGGCTGTGCAGACCTTATCTATGTAGATACAGATTATATGACTTGGAACTCTGACCAAAACTGAGCTTTTACATAAGTTATCAGTGTTCTTTCTTAAGCTAGACTTCTAAGCCTGGTAATGCTTAGAATGTATCATGGCTTTATCAAATAAAGGAAAACATTTAAGATAAAAGAGGGTAGCTGAGAGAAAAGACTTTGGACATAAAGGTTAATAAATATTAGAAATGCCCAACGTTGGTCTAATTTGATTAGTTTTGAGACGGTATCTAAAAGCTTCCTCCTTCCAGGACTTTCAGTGCTATCTGAAAAGGTGGAAAAAGTTTTCTTTTTTTTTTTGAAAGATTTTTGAAATTTTTCTAGCTGATGTGAAATATCTGCTATTTTATTCTTGCTCGGCTTTACTGTGCCAAGCCTTATTCCTACAGTAATACACATATGCCTGATGTAGATTGTGGAATATATGAAAAGTTATTGGAATTTATTGGAAGTTAAGAAAATATCTTTAGGATAATTTTGCATTTGCTCCAGGTTTCTGAAGGTCAAGTTTCTCTCTTTGACAGAATCATCAAGAGCTGAAGGAGTAGCAAGACTTTTTGCTGTTGTATTCCAAGAAATAGGGAGAGCAACCACTTTAATCTCCAAGGAGACTTCAGCTGTGACTGTCAGGCTGGATTAAGAATCCCAACCATAACCTGCAAAATTATTTGTGCAAATCTTACTTGTGTAGGTGCTTAAATATCTGCTTGAAAAGCGTGATGTAATAATTATCTGTGAAACCTTTGGACTGAGAGAGATACCAATAAAAGCAGGGAAACAGAAAATGAGAGCTGTGGGGTTGGCCTTGCAGCACCTGGCCGTGATGCAGAAGAAGATTTTATGAACTGTTCAAGTCAGATTCCACAGTGGTGGAACCACCAGGACAGTCAGGGAGGGTGGATGAAGATCTTGACAGCAGAGGTGGTGTAAGATTTCACTGAGCATCTGTCAGTGTTTCAGAGCAGCAGATAGCTCTGTACCAGATGGGTGAGACTTTTTTGTCTCATCTTAATAATGACGTGTTTCCTTCTTGCCAACTTGAATGGGAAATGTGGAAAGCTGCCTTTCTTTTTTTGCAGGTTTTGTACTTGTTTTAGGAATGCATGGCAAGTGGGGCAGTTTTAAGAGGATTATTATTTTTTTCAATTGATTTGAGCACGTTGCATTTTAGAGTGTAGAAATTCCAATATATGGCTGAGGCATTTGTGTATTTAGTGATGTTGTATATGATGGAATGTTCTAGATGTTGTAGTGATCTCGGGGTACTGGCATATACAGACTTCCAAAGTTCTTGCTATGAATTCATGCATGAAATATTTTAAGGCTCAGGTAGATTAATCTTACCTAAAGATGTCATGTGTTGTTTCTACTTAGTGTCTAATTCTTATTTTTGCAGATCTTGGTGCAATTACTTTGTTAAGGTCAACAAAATAACTAACACAAAATGAACATTCTTCTTTCCAACCACACCAGTGTAAGTCTTGCAGAGGTTCAGGTTATTTTTCCTTTTCAGAAGAGCCAATTGGATATTGGTTTAAGCTTCCATGAGATGAAAACTCTTCAAAGATGTGATTATCAGATTTCTGTGAAAATTCAGTTTGTTTACAGTTGCTGATGCATAAGATGAAGATTAATGGAAAACCAGGCTGGCAAGAATTAGAAGTGTCTGGCTTTACAACACAAGCACTATTCCCACAGAAGATACAGAAGGGGAGTGTTGAACAAGCAGAATGGTTGAAAAATATAGAAACATTTTTTAAAAAATTAAATTGCGGAGTGATTTTTACAGACAGCAAAACCTCCAGGTTCCAGTTTTAGACTTTCTTCTTCTGCACTTGTTACTGAAGAGCTTCAGCTGTTCTGAGAGTGGTTTTGGTTTCCTTTCAGTTTTGGAATGGGCTGGAGCTTGTCCCTAAGGAAGGCTCTTCAGACGTCTTTCAGGAAAGTTTGAGAGTTCATTTCCTGACCTCCTCTTGGCTCTTAGGGAGCAAGGTTGAAGGGTAAGGTGGTGCTTTAGCAATTTTGCTGTTATTTATGATAATAGTAAAGTTTTGATATTAAAAAAAATCAGGAAATTTGAACTGTTTGCAGTGTCTTGTGTAGAATGCAGTTACTACGGAGCTGTTACTCTAACCTGCAGCACTTTGTTAGCAATTTCTGTGGAAAAAAAATGAAGTAGTTTAATCCAGTTCCCCTTGCCTCTCTCCCCCAGGATGGGCATCTTCTGCCATCTCATCTTTGCTTACCACATGATCTCTGCATTTACTCATCTTTGGGATGACAGGTGTGATGGATGTGCAAGGGCTTCAGAGTTATTGCCAGGCTTTAAGCTTTTTTTGGCTCAATATAATGCTTTCATATACTTATTTCTTTGTAAATTATTTTTTCAAACTACAAATAACAGCAGTAAAGGGGTTCATTGAATAGTCTGAAAACCTGTAATAGCCAATCACGCTGACTTGCTACCCACAGGATGTCATTTTGATCTAAACCTAGCCAGGAGTCTTGAATAAATTAGAAATTTTTCTTCTGTATTTTAATTAATATGAGCCAATTTTAATGTATTTCACCATAGCTTTGCCAGCAACCCAAATACTTTTTGTTTTCAAATGATCCATTCTACTGACTGTGCCCTTGGTGCTCAGTCCTTTACAGAATGTCTGCTTTAGGACAAGTTTTCAGGGTTCTCACTTTCACTCTCTTGCTCAGGGGCAACAGAGACTTGTGAAATATTCTGGTAGTTTGTTGTGTGTTGATCTTTGGTTTGCAATGTAGGAAACTCCTTGTTGTAGCCCATTGTGGGGAGGAGTGGTGGCTTTAGTTGGTGTGGAGGGAAGGGCCTGTGGACTTGCAGCAGCTTCCATGTGTTGGGAGGTGTGGGAACCAGTGGGAAACTGGTACTGCTGGGTTGGGGGGAAATATATTTGTGAAGGATCCTGAAAGCTAAATCCTGTTTTCAGAGGCTGTCCTTTTAAATAATTTATATCTATACAGACTGTCAAGACCAGACCTGTTGCCTTGACCCTTAAGATAAGTCTGGAAAATCTCCTCTTTAATGTGGTTTCGGTTGGGTGGGGTTTGGGTGGTTTTGTCTGGTGGGTTTTTTTGGTTTGTTTTTTTTTTAAGTTATGACAAGTCTGTCTGAGGTATTTCTTAAAAGGAAAATTGATTCTCAAGCTTCTCTTGTGCTGTGGGGTAAATGGACCCACTCTTCTCTTTGACTACACATTTTCATGTGGCCACAGAAGTTCAAGTGATGTGTGAAAAACTAGTCTTAAAGTTTGTGACAGAGCAAAGTACTCAGGCATCACAAATCTTGAACTAGTGACAGAAATAGGTGATGTGGCAAGAATTCCAAATTTATTAAGTAATTTAAAAAAACGTTTCTTTATCAAGTGATTTTAATTTTACTGCAACTTGTTCTTAAACTGGAAATTCCTGTACTACTTTGGTTAGATGGTGGAGACAAGAACAACACATGGCCTCGAAATAATCATGGTGCTACTTGGCTCTGGCTGCAATGCTGCCTTTGTGTGTGGGTTACTGAGTTAGTTTTTTGTTTGGCTTCACATATTTCTTTCCTTCCTTTTTATATGTTTGTGGTTTTGTCTCATTAATGTGTAATTCTGTACCTTAATTCATGTTCTATTTGGCTTGGTTCTTACACAGCAAATTGATTGGTATAAGGGCTAGATCTTTCCTACAGTGGAATCAACCATTGTAAATACTATTTTTTTTCAGATGCAAATTCCTGAGTATAATAATGTTTTTTGCTTCAGTTACAAATCCACTGGATTCATAAAACTTGAAGTCTTCACCAGCAGTTAACCATGTTGGCTCACTGTGGGTGCCTTCCTGCTACTAGGCTGGGAAGTGTCTATTTAGGATTAGATTTAGGTCTATTCTCCAAATGGAAAGTAACTTTTTGTAGCTTATTTGTATCTTTGATTCCATGTCTCTGTTAAATGCAAAGGATGTAATTAGCTGGGATATTTTTGGGGGGTTGCATTCTGAAAGGCATATAATTCTCCTTTCTCCTTTTCAGCCCTGTTCCCCTAATCCCCTCAAAAAACCCATAAAAACACCCCAAACAAACTCTAAACTCCTAAGAAGATAAAAGGACTTTGGGTTTTGGGATAAATCTTAGAAAAACTTATTCTCAGTATCTTCTTTTCTGAAGATATGTGCAATCACCTGTGCTGTATCATCTCCTATTTGCCTACTGCTGCACAGCTTCACTGATGTGGAAACGTCTGATGGAAAGAAATTCGAGATTGTTGTCTTTCTACTGCATTGAAAAATACCTCGACTTTTGCAAAGCTTTCAGAAAATTATTTGCAGTCCATTTAGGGAAGCTGGCTGAGCTATCAATAGATAAGTCAGGTTTTTGCTTGTCTGAGGTATCGTTGAAAGCCTGACTTTTCTACTTGAATTTAACAGCTGCAGTTGTTCCAGAGTGAGCACTGAAAAAAAACCTGCTGCATATTTTTATCCAGATCTTTGCTGAAATTGTAATGAGGGCTACTGAGAATATTCATTTAAGATAATATAAAATTATGGTTTTACCTTTAAGGTAACACACTGTATTAGAGACCACTTTCTGATCTGAGATTTCCTTAGTTCCTCTGCCACAAAAGTAACTATTTTCAGCTTTTGAGACTTAAGGATAGATCAGATCTTGCCTTTTTGCTTTTATGATTACTGATCAGATCCTGTGGCCCTGGAGGGAAGAGAGCATCTCAAACTCTGAGTCTAAGGTTGTGTGGATCTAGTGGTTAACCCCAGCCCTAAGTCCATGCTCATGTAGGACTGTATCTTGCTGTGCTGGTTTTGGCTGGGGAGGGGTTAATTCTCTTTACAGTAGCTGGTCAGGAGCTGCTTTGGATTTGTGCTGGACTCAGTGTTGACAATTCAGGGATGTTTTAGTTATTGCTGAGCAGTCAGGACCTTTACCCATTAAACTGCCTTTATCTCAACACAGGAATTTTCACACTTCCACTCTTCCCACTCTTTCCCCCATCCCTTGAGGGAAGGAGGGAGTGAGTGGCTGTGTGGGGCTGAGTTGCTGACTGGGGTTAAACCATGACAGTTATATATTGTCCCTCCTTCCCACTGCAAGGATATCCAAATTTGATATTGTATTGTGAGAAAGGAAAGCTTGAGATTATTGTGCTGCACTGTGAGCTTAACAGTTGGACTTGATGACCCTTTGATGACCCTAAAGGTCTTTTCCAACCTAAATGTTTGTATGATTATATGATTTGTCGCTTGCATACGTTATTTTTCACTCCAAAGTATAAAAGGCATAAATGAACAGGTTCTTCTCATGAATGATTTCTCCCTGGCTGTTACATTATTTACTGGGCTTGAAGGCTTTTTAAAGGTTCTAGATTTCAGTAATATCCAGAGACAATGTTGGTAGAAAAAAGAATGTAATAGAAGTTGACACTACTCTGCCTTTTTGGTTCAACTGTGGGGTAACTTCCATTAATGTGGAGAAATATTTTTGTGGTCTGCTGTTGGACCTTTTACTCATGTTTGTTCTTGTATATTTGCTGGTTTTCACTCTTTGTTTTTCCATCTTCCCCTGCTTTCTTTCACGCTGGTTTTTTCTAGCTGTAAAGTATTTAAAGATTCTTCAAGTTGAGGACAACTTTGATTGACACAGTCAGTGTGAAGTGCTAACAAAGTTCAGAGGAGTTTGGCAATAGTAAAGAAAAGACTGTCTGAGTGGACAGTTTTCTGTTATGGTTGATGGAATTCCCACTGAGAAAATAATTTTAAAGATACACTGTTAACTCTTTTTAGATATCAGAAGTAATCAGGTGTTTTGGAGCATCTCTAGTGTTAGAAGTATGGGGGAGGAAGGGGGTTCTGCACCAGTTTCTTCTTCCCTTTGTCAGTATAAAGATCATAAATGACATTTCTCACTTCTGGGTTTATGGTCAGGGAGAGAAGATGATGTACCCTTCACCTACAAACCCTCAAAGTACAGTTATCATTCAACCTTTTTGAATTATTTCAGTGTCTATTCCCTTGTGTTTGTGCTTTTTAAACTACGAGTGAGGGTAACAGGGACTTTGAGAAACAATGCTGATGATTTAAAGAATCACTCATGATAAAATATCTCTTTCTGGGAGTTTGTGTTCTGGTAGATTAGCATTATTGATCATTCTCTCCTCACGTACTCTACAGATGATTTTAGAATTCTGGAGTTGTTATTCTTTTCTTGTCTGATGTAATTACCAGTGTAAGAAATAATTGAATTAGAAGACAACAAGGATGCATTCTAATTGTTCTAATAAATTATGGTAATGCTTTGTGCTTGCAGTCAAGTTTAGTGAGAAATTGCTTGACAAAGTGACAACTTCTCTTATAGTGCAAGCAAATATAACTTTAATTTCCTCTGAATAAAGTTTACCTGTAGTAGATTTGAAACCCTGTATTAGGGGATTTGGGCTCTTCAGGTGTGTTGCACATTCTTAAACATCTTTTCCCACCAAACAGTGCCAGGAAACTGTTCCATATTTGGTTGCTGGGAAAATCAGGTGACTTGCTAACTTATCCTATGCAGTTCTTAAACAGCACAGTAGGACAAGAATTTAAAAGTATTTCCCTAGACTTGACTTCTACTCTTCTATTGTTACTTTTTAAAATGGAACACATGGTACAGGTAGAACAATTTCAGTCACGCCTGAGCTGCTTAGGGTTGGTAAATATGCAATAAATAGTTTAAGACTAATAAGATCTATAAAGACCATTAAGGGATTTCAAGATCACTTTACTTCTTTATAAACATTATGCATTCAAACTTTAGACTGCACACTTGGAAGGCCCACCCTGCATAATCAACAAAACAAATTTAATTAAACAGAGCTTTGAAATTAGAATGATGGTAATATGGTGAAAATCTGAATGGCAGTGACTCAAAGCAGAGACTGTAGTTATCCTAGAGCAGGTTGGTTTCCTGCAGTAGCTATTGAGACACTGTTACACATGGGGCATTAAAAAAGGCATGTAATTTAAATATTTAAGTAAAACCAATATTTGTAGAAGATACACCATCCTTCTGATGGCTACATGAGATTGCACTGGGTCTGTCTTTATAAGCTGTGTGGCATCCAACTATTTAATAGACTTTCTACCTGTGTGTGTGAAGAAATACCTTGCCCTTCATTAGCTTAATCTAAAATTCAAATTCTCACTGCAGTGTGCAACTGCATTAGGAGTACTCAGACAAATTAGATGATTCAGTATGGTTACTTTGAAGAGTCTAATTTCCATGTGGGGAGTCACTTTTATCATCTGGCAAAAAGGCAGAAACGTGAATTTTACATTGGCTGAGGGTTTTTTATAACATTTATGTTGCATGGGGTTTGCTTTGCTGTTAATCCAAACTCAAAGTTTGGACCTGTCATTTAGCTTGTACACGCTTATCTAATGTTACAGACTTTTAATGCACATACAGATTTTATTCTCTCTGCTCTTTTCTGAACTTTTCCTTTGCACATGTGTTACTGTGATCTCTGCTGGAGCAAGTCTTGTATTGAGGCAGTTTTCAATCATGACTTTCTTTGGGATTTCTACCTAACTCCCTCTGTAGTGCCATTATGGTTTGTAGCATAATTAATGTCTGTATGGCATTTAAAAATACATCAATAGTGGATATGGTACCTGGCAGATACCTTTGGTATATTCAATTTGTCAGTAACTTTTTGTTGCTGTGAATACTTATAAACCAGATTAATTTATCCCTAGAAAAGTTTTACTCTATTTCCAGCAGTGAAGCAGGGCTCTGAAAACCTTTATTAATGTTTATTCTTAAATACTGAAAATTCACCGACCTAAAAAGCCAATGGCATCTGGGCTGTGTGTTCAACTGTCAATAACTAGTATTGACCAGTCCAGTTGGGTGAAGTTGCTCCCAGGGTTGAAGTGAATTCCGTGCCTGGCTGACAGCAGGGCAGTGCCTGGGGCTGCTGGGGTGGGTGAACAGGGGTTGGAACGATGCTTCTGAAGGAAAGCTGCAGAGAGCTGCTGGGAAAAGAACCTCCCCCATGTTCATATTTGCTATCCAACCTTGAGAATCTCAGGTGGCATCCTTCTATTGCATTCCTTTTGGAGAAATCTGGGCTGCTTTGAAGTTATTGGAAGCTTTGCCACTGATTTTAGATCTGCAATTCATGGCTATGTGTGGTTTAGTTAATGAATTGGGATTGCAGAACACTTGAGAGTTTGCCTTTTTTTGTGATGTTGTTTGCTTTTTTGTTTTGCTTTTTTTTTTTTTTTTCAGTTATAGGGGGAATAAGGAAAAAGTTAGAAGGCTGCTCTCCAGAAAAAAGAAATCTGAAGATTTTTGCAGGCATGCAGGAAGTTGATCAGAGCAACTGCATTTGCGGCATCCTGTTGTACATCCTTTATAGGCTCTTAGAAAGCTTGTGCATAACTAACCCTTGCTTGAAATCATTCTAACCAGAGAAGAAACCTCCCCAGACAAGCATCAAAAATAGTGGACATTTCTAGATGCTTCTTTTCCTGCTTATTCCCAAGTGAAACTGAAAAGCATCAGGGCAGCAGCTGCTCTGGCAGGGAATTGCCTGACCAGAGTATTTGAGACTTTGGAGGTTCTGTACAGCCTTAGATTTCACATACAGGACAAAAGTATGTTTTCTGACTTATAGTGTGTAGCAAAATATAATCTGAGATCTCTAGTGTAACCAGGACATGGATGTGCTCTTAGACAAAAGAAAAAAAAGCACGAAAGAAAAAATCCATGAGGGAGTTTCAGGAATGGGGTTGGAGCTGTGGGTGTGGGAACACGTGCTGACAGAAACTGTGAGGTTATCACTTGAGTTATTAACTTGGTACTTTGGTTGTAGCCTTTGGGCAAATATCTGTTGAAACATAAAGGTTTTCTGGGGCTTAGCCTGGTTCCTTTTAAGTGATTCTAATCTCGGTTTCTCTTCTGGTGAACTGCAAGCCGTGAGACTTTCAGGTGTTTTTAAAAAATGACTGGACTTACTGGAAGTCACCCTAAGTGCAAGAGAAAGTAACTTGTTGAAGTTTTTGCCTTGTTTGGCCAGAATTCTGAACATTAGTCTTATTTTCAAATTCACATTTCTCAGTGCTAGCAGAGGGATAGCAGGTAGTTATTTATCTTACTGAGCGAGACTCAGCAGGACTCCAGGGAGCTGCAGGTTCGAAGTTCAGCTGGCAGAGTTGTGGTTGGAAGCTTTTTCCTGCAGTGCCTGTGTATGCTCAGGGATGTGTTGTGTGGGTTGGTTGGTTTGTTTGTTTGTGTTTGTGGTGTTTTTTTTTTTTTTTTATTTTTCTGAAAAAAAAAAAAAAGTGAAAAATGGTGAGAGAATAGGTAGAGAGAGGAACTATTTTAAAGAAAATAAATGGAATTCCAGGCCTTTCACTTGAGAAGCAAGGCATGTCCCCAAAACTGGGGGAACACGAGAAAATGGGGCATGGATATGTCTAAAGGTGATAAATCTTTCATGTATTTTGTTTTCCTTTGGTTTACTCTGTTTCCTGGCAATTGGGCTTGCAGCAAATCTGAGGATATGAGTATGTGTGTCTCCTTTAATATCTGCCTACTTTTTGGAGAAAATGTTCTTCCTCAAGTACAGTCTGCTTGTCAATGCTGCAGTTTGGTATCCTGCCTGTTAGGAAAATAATGATCTGGGGAGTGCAAGCTAAGTCCTGTCTTGCTATAAACAAGAGGAAAGCTGGTTGTTTTCACAGGCTGAGCTTTACATCACTCTCACAAACCAATGCTGTGAATATAGTAAGTTCAGTGGGCTTTTTTGTGTTGTTGGCTTTTCTTTATGGAAAATTCTGAAATATGAGAAGTTTAAATAAAAATATAAAGTAACTGTGCCATGATCAAGTCCAGGATCAGACCAGTTCATTGTTCTTTTAATTTGTTTCGGCAGTTTTTGTAAATCTGCTGCATTCTTCAGTGTTTGTGTGCTGTTCAGCTCAAGCTGAGTACCTTAAACAATACACTGTTCAGTATTGCAACAACTCCCAAATTCGTCCTTAATGATTTCAAGAGATCTTTATCTTCTCATGGAAGATTTTTAAAAACTGCTGGGGAAGAGGGGAGCCTGCGAGAAAGATGGAGAGAAACTTTTTACAAAGGCATGTGGTGGCAGGACAAGGGGGATTGGCTTAAAATAGAGAGTAGGGTTAGATGAGATATTAGGGAAAAATTCTTTCCTGTGAGGGCAGCGAGGCCCTGGCACAGGTTGCCCAGAGGAACTGGGGCTGCCCCGTCCCTGGAAGTGTCCAAGGCCAGGCTGGATGGGGCTTGGAGCCCATAATAGCAGGGCAGGAACCAGATGATCTTTAAGGTCCCTTCCAACCCAAACCATTCTGTGATTGGAAAAACTGTTAACACTGAAAACATTTTTAGCTTTTCTTCTGCAGACCTCTCTAAATCTTAGGTGTAAGGGTTCTGGATAGACTGTCATCCAAAACTTGTGTTTTGATACTCCCACAGTCCCTAAACAGTCAGTTCTTGAAGTTTTTGTATTAGCTTCAAGAATCAGAATTTTAAAATGGTTTCATAGTGACCATATAGTCATTGTGTTATAAACCCCCCTATCTTGAAGCATGGCAAGAAACTATTATGAGGTTCTTCCAAATGGCTTTGAAATTTCTGTATCTCCCAGCATTCCAAGATTTTACCCAGCTGTCTGATAAACACGTGATTTTAAGCTGTATACTAGACTTGGCAGGCACTAAATTCAGCAGAATGTAAATTACATTCAGTGAACTTCTGAATCCTCCTTCCGTAGACTCAGCGCTGTTACTCCAGTGTGTCCCATTTAACAGTAGACTGGAGTTCAACTGCATGAGATACTGCTTAAAAAATCTCAAACAGGTCACTAGAAACTTGATAGTACAAGAATTGCTTGCTAGTCTAGGTCTTTATGGTTTTCTAACTTGATTGTGTATTATAATTGTTTTTTTTTTTTAATATTACCAAACTGTTAGAGAAAGTATCTGTCCTCAAGTCTGCTCTAGTGGAAGCTGCTCTTAGATGACTTTCTTTTAGCAGCTGCCACTTTAAGGTTTGTGCATATGGGCTTTGCAAAATTAAGATTTTCAATTTTCAAACAACTGTTCTGTGTTTTCAAACAACTGTGTTTTCAGTTTGGTCTAAGCTCCTCTCATTCCCACACAATGGTAAAGCTTTACAAATATTTGAATTTCTCCATGTATTTTCATTTTTTAACATTTATCATAGGTTTGGCAAGCCACATTCCTATAAACTGAATTACTGTTTTACTGAGTAATCGAGCTGCAAATCAGGAACTCATTTGAGAGCTGCCTTACAGACCTACAAGGAGAAAGTTTACTGATCCAGGGAGCTGAAGGCCTCCAAGAGGAAGGCTGGAAACAGTCGGTACAGGCAAATAGGTGGGAGTGTGGAACTTGTAGAGATGACAAATTCAGGAAAAAAACCCCATACACCCTGATAAATTAATGTCTCCTTCTCTCTTCAACATTGCAAATGCCAAATCCATCTGAGAACTTCCTGAGATATATATGTATCTAAAATTCATACTTTCTGCTTTGATTTTTCTGTACTTTTTCTTTGAGCTGTCTTCATCCTCCAAGTGACATGGTAATTAATGCTAGTTACTAATTTATTGCTTTAGGTTAGAATGAAAAACTCATGAAAATAATCAAGTTTCTTGCTTCTCCAGATTTAAAAGGCTGTCTTAGGTCCTGTCCTGTAAACCTCAACCTATACCTTTGGGGTTTAAATCTGGTACTTTATCAAAAAAAAAATCAAAATGGTGGGACTTAAAGCTGCACCACAGAATAAAAATTCATGAAACTGAGAACTGATGGAGTTTTAATATAATGAGCTGAAATCCTGCCTGTAACCTTTGACAGTTATTATTAAGTGTCTTTCATGTGTCTTATCTGCTTTAGTTTTAAATGATCATTTTAAGGCATACACTAAGGAGTGAATGTGTGTGATGTCAAGGAAGGTCAAATAGCTGAAATATTAGTATAGTTCAGAAATGTACCTGAGATATGTTTAACTGTAAAGCTTCTTAATGAGTAGTTGTCTAGGCTTTTTATTAATGTTTGTTTCTGTCAGTCTCTTCAAAGTGTTGGCTTGAAAACTAGTGTGTTTATATGTATTTATATGTATATATGTGTATGTGTGTCTCATATCTCAGTTGGCCTCTAAAGTTACCTTTATGCTTAGCTCAAAATGTAGAGGTCTGCTTTCTTTTGCAGGATAAAGAGTAGAATGTTTTTAATGGAGTTAATAAGGAAGACAAAATATTTTGGTGTTTCCTTTTACATGGTGAGGATGATTTTTTAAATTATATTTTCTTTTAACAGCTTAGATTCTATAATTACAATTTTTTTTTTTTTGAAAGAGCAGTATAAAATCTGCTAACCATGAATAGAAAAGAGAAATAAAAAAGTAAAAAGGCAAATTATGAATTCTTGGAACTCCAGTGAAAGCAACCATGGATGTCTCATAGCTTAAGAGAAGCTGGTGTGGATACTTGTGGCAGTGCATTTCATTCTTCCACTCAAGGCTGTGGGTTTTGTGACAAAGGCAGGCTTTGAAACAGTGAAGAATGTGCACAGTAATCTCTCCAGAGACCTGGCATCCTGTAAAATGATCCACTTCTGTTGGAATGGCTTTATAGGTATCCATTTCTAGTTGAGAAAAAGAGAATCAGGATTTATCTTCCTTTTCTTGTTCTTGGCAATGGTGAATATGAAAAACTTTGTGTGATTCAGTGTTGGTCCCGAGTGTTGGACTGTGGAGTCTCTTCAGGGTTGTGGACTATTCTGTGTTCAGAGAATATTTAGGGCAGAAGTTCTTGCTTGATCCTTAGCCACTAAAACACTAAAGTGCTTACATTACCAAAATGTAGGAGACAAAACCAAGCAAAACTGTTGCTCTGTTACTGCTGCCAAAGATAACGATAAAAATGAGTTCCTGAAGAAACCTCTTGGTTTCCAGGAGTCTGTCCCAGTGTTTTGACCTTCCTTTGAGGCTTGCTACTGGAATGATTGTTTACTGCTGCTTGTCTCCAGACTTGGTTTCCCAGAATTGTTAGTTATTAAAAATGAGATTATCCATGAATTAGTTCTCCCTTATTTGTTCTTGGAGGTGCTTTTTGTACCTTTTCAATCGTGAGAAGATTCCTTGTTTTAAGTGCAGATCCTGGTTTAGATGTGGTGCTCAGAAACTTCTGGAACATGTCAATTGGGTTGACATGTTCCTCTGGCAGAGGAGCTGATATTAAAGCAGTCCAAGGGTTCTTTCCAGGGCATTTTGGGGTGGGTCTCCAAAGCTGGACTCTGGGTGTCAGCTCTGACATCTGCCAAACTAACCTAGGTATTAATGCTAGATGAACGTCCTGCCAGTCAAGTTTTACCTTTATGGAGTCCTTATATTTTAAAATCCTGTGTCCCTACTAATCAGAATTTCTCCTTCCTTCAAGCATTTCTTTCCCATGTTGTAAACTTTTCATAGTATCTCATGCTGGGCTTGTTGTTAACTTCTTGTTTACACTTGAGGAACATGCTTTGGAAAAATACAAAATTAAGTATGAATTTCTCCATTCTTCTAATTCAACAACTGACCTCAAACACTAGAATTACATTTCTGGAACAAAATGTTTCTTCTTTATAAATGCTTATGTTACTTTTATGAAACCAAAAAGCTTTTATTGAATGACAGTATTCATATTGTTGGCTACAAAACAATAGATAAATTACTCTCAAGTGCAGAATGTGCACCTGGTTGGAGGGATTTAATAGATTTAGGAAACTAATACTTAGAGCACTTTCCAGTGTTTTTAAACACACTGTAGACTGACAAAATGCCACTTTAGGTTATTTCGGTTAGTGATGTCTTTTTACTTATGCTTAGAGAAATCATGTTACTAATTTGCAGTAACAGTATGGATTGGTGCACATACTTGTCTCCTAAACATTGGCCTATTTCTTACCCCAGGCTCATATTTCCTAATAACTCATTATCAAATCACATTTGGAGAAGGGGCTGCTGAATTACTTAGCTAGAATGCAGGCAGAGGTTTGGCCTTACTCATGACCTTCACCAAATAACAAGAGGCAGCTGCACACATCTTGTGTCTGACAGGAATGTTAATTCCCATTCCCTGCAATCCACTGTGTAATTGGTGGTGAAATGCAGAGGGGCATATTGTCCCTTCCTTGTACATTCCAAAATCACTCTGATCATCCTCTGTACTGACTTATACGGGATGGATTTTTTTCTAATCCTTGGAGCTAAAATACTCGTGTAGCTAAAATAGGTTCTAACAAGGAGCTCCTAACAGTGTACAAGAATGAGGAATACCTTTGCTTCTCTGTTCTCTTCAACCCATGCCTTGGTTTGCTGTACAGTAGTGGGAAGTTCATGTCATGTCATTTGTCCTTTTCAGAAGTTTGATCAGCTCTATCTGTGAGGATGGAGCTGGGACTCGTTCTAAAGCCGATCTAATGGAAATCTGGAATTCATAATATTATGGCTGAGGCTTAAAAGAAAACTGAATGAAAAGACATGATGTTGAAGCTTCTCACCACAGAAATGTTAGGTGTGTCAAGGTTTTGCTTTATGGCAGAAGTTGTTTGGTGGTTGTCCTAAAATACACAATGTTGGTGGTCATGCTTTCAAATTACAATACTATTTATTCAATAGACACTTGGCAACTGGTTCTCTAACAGGTGGCAGATAATTGATGCTCTAAACATTAATGATTATTGATTTTGTTTAGGTGGTTCTATGGCAAAAGTATGAAAAAAAGAGAAGTCAGATACAAATTGAGTCCTCCCAAACTGAGTTGTTCTATTCTGCAGAGTTCAGTAAGATTCTCATGGGATCACACCTCTTCCCACACAACAAACAGGGTTGAATTTCTGCACTGAATAGTTTTGTGACCCTCTGTATTAAAGACCTCTAAGTTGTGTTTTCTTATTTCAGGTAGAGATTGAATAAATGTAGAAGGGACCTCCTGCAACCTCCTGATGTGTGTATTTCTCCTGTGAACATACTCATACAAACTGCTCTGTTTGCTAAGATGTGAATTAGAACCATCAGTGATTTCTTCACATGGTCTGACAGCAGTGAACAAAGAAACAAATAACAAAGTCTATGTGACATGTACCCATTTCAGCCCTGATCTAAAAATTGTTTGGAGACACCTTGGAGGGACACCCCACCCCCCCACCCCCCCCCCGATTTATAGGTAAATCATGTAACAGGAACCTCTGTGAGTCTCTGAATTTACGTGCATTGTCTTTGAACTGAGAGCACAATCTTGTTCATCTGAACATTTTAGAAAGAAGCCCAAAGATTACAATATATCCAACAATGCAAAACAACTTTAGGTACCTGGGGGACAGGCTGCATATGAGGCTCTTTGTTTGAGTAAGAGATTAGGCTGGACAGTCCAGCTCCCAGTAGCCAGAGCTGGGTGAGGGTTGTTTCATGATCTCTGATTGAGCTTTATTGCTCTGTAGCTCTTGCAAAGATTTTTTAATCTGATCACAAGAGCAGATTTTATGAAGCCAAGAGGCTTGGCTTTGGTAAACAGAGTACCCAGCTGTACACCCCAACCTCTGGAGAGAGATTGACTTCCTGCTGAAATATGTTGTTCTCCTGCTTGCTTCTGCTTTCCTGCCTGTAGCCTTCTGCATCTTCTAATTCTTCACTAAGCTAATGTTATTTAATGGTGAGCTGAATTGTGCAGCTGGTGTGCCTTTGAGAATTCTGAAATTAAAGTTTCATCAAGCCAGAGTATCTCCAGACATTGAAGCCTTTGGTCTTTTCCATTCAAATGTGTGTGGCAATAATGGAACCCCAGGTGATCATGATAGTGAGCTGGTAACTTAATAGTGATTCCCTGGAGAAATTATTTAGTGAAATCAAAACCTTTCAAAAGTGAGCTGCTAATTTTGCAGGGAGAAAACCTCACTGGTTTTAAAGCTAAAAGAAAAATCTTATTATAAAACTGCCTTTCCTCCTTATTAGAAACTACCATGATAATTCTGATTTGGGAAGCAAAGAAGGTTCATATGTTTGGCCTTCACTGGTCTTGTTGTGGTGGCCCTCTTTGACAGGATTGTGGGTTTGTTTTGGTAAATTGCACTGGAAAGTAATGGAAAAGATCCAGGAAAGCCTGAGACAGAGTATGTGGCTGGCATTCAATGTATTGACATATCAAAGCCTTGGGTATATCATAAATTAATCATCTGCAGTCTCAGCTATTGGAGGTGGGGGGGAAGTACATTATGTTCCTGCTCTGTAAATAAATTTCTTGGCTGATATAGAACTGATCTAAGTGAAGTCTCACTTGGTTTGTCATCTCTTCAATACTTCTCAGGCCCCAAAGTCCCAAGAACTGAGGTTGTTTAGCACATAAATGACCATTGCAAAGAGAGGAAATACTCTTCATTTTCCCTAGGCCTAAACAGAACAGACTGAAATGTAAACAAAGTTTGAGATTAGATAAGAAATACAAGGCTAGTTGAGCATGCAAATGGATCAGAAACTCAATAATATTCCCACTATGAATAGATTAGGACAAAATTTGTGTGAGGCTATCTTACAGCTCTTAGGTTCTTTGATCATCTCTGAGTAAAATGGCTCATACAGAAATGACCTGGGTTTATTCTGCCATAGGTTGAAAATATGAATAAGATCATATGCAGAGATGTTTGCTTGCACCTTGACTCACTGAATGGCATAAAATGTACATGCTGCAGGACAGTGCATTTATATTTTTATGAAGACAAAGAATTATCATCAGTCAGTTGAAGAATAAACCCTTTATTAAATCTGTGATGTGAAAGGAAAGAATAGTTCATCTGAAAAGCACCGGACACACTTTGATTAACTGTTAAGCATTCTGTAAAAAAATGTTTTGAAATTGCTACTTACAGAGTAGTTTAGCTCTGGAATGAGCAGCTCCAGCAATTGATGTATTGGCAGACACATACCTAGTTAAATGAGTTCTAAATTATTCACTGATAACCAGCAGCTATTGCATATGTGATATTCATCCCTTTTCTCTTATATAAAGCTGTGGATGGTCATTATCAACTCTTCTTGGAAGTAACTACTGCTTTTTGATGATAGGGAGAAGAAGTTGCTCTTTAATGTTGTGCTTTATTTGAGGAATTTCTACTTCCTTAACTATGACAGAGGTTTTTTTCTTTTATAAACAGGTCACTTGCAAAAGAGAAACAGAATTTAAATTTGTACCCTTTTTCTTTCACGTATATATTTTTTTTCTTGTATTCCTGTCATGACTTGTGCTTTATTCCAGAGAAATGAGGTCTTGTCCAGCGGAGGGTACTCCAACCTGACCGAATAGCAGGAGACAATCTCATTCTAGTGAAAGAGAGGAACAAATAGATATATCTTTCCTGATCCCAACTCCACAATTACAGTGGGAAAGAGGCGGGAAAAAGAGACTGAGTCTGTTAGAGACAACTCGCTCCCCAAAGGAGATCAAAAGAGACAGCTGAGTGCTGAGAATAGTGTGGAGTTTTTTCTCCTTCAGTGTGTTTTGTTGTGGGGTTTTTTGCCCCCATTCTGCTCCTCCTGTGGAAAGTGATACAAGTGTGACTTGCACATGTTTTCACTGGTGCAACAAGGCAACACTGAGAACTGTCAGCACTGTCCCTGCACTGGGGGTGTGCAGGGGTCAGGTGCCTCTCTGTAAGATGGGCAGCAGCAGATTGTCAGGAAGCATCAATACTGTCCTGCCTAAAATATACAGAAAACTCCAGATAGCCAAGTGCATTGGTTTTAGTCTCTGTTTGGGATGTGTAAACACGATGGTTCAAATCACTTTGGAGTGACCCAAAGTTAGTCATCTATTGAAATGAAACTCTTCAACCACCTTGATCGTCTTCAAAGTTCTCTTGACAGATAGGAAATGTGCTATTTCTTATCTTATAAGCAGATCACCACTGGGGTATGTCTGGAATAGTTGTGTAACACATTTTTTTTTTTCTTCATCTAAATAAGTTCAAAAAATGATACTACACTATTAATATTTTTTAAGTCTGAAAATTGTGATTGTATCATTTTGGATCTTCACATGCCAGTGTACATAGTGTACTGCTTTTGAAACAAAGAACATTGGAGATTTTAATACGTGATGTGTTTGACATCGGGGTAGTGAATCAGATACGAGATGCTGGTGACTGTATCTGCCTGCTGAGAACAAACCAGCTGGTATTTATTTGGGAAGTATTCAGAAAACACCCTCTTGTTAATGATCCATTGCATGATCTGGCATCTGGCAAACTAATACCTTGTCATCTTTATGGTGAAAGTCACCACAAATCATTAAAGAACCATTCAACTTCTTTATACTTTCTAAAATACAGTAATTATGGTAAAAATTGTTCTTATTAGCAGCATTATTGAATGATGCAACCCAAGATCAATCTCACAGTGGAATTTGGTGGCACAGACAATAACAAATGTTAATTCCAGAGGTAGTTTCCCTCTTCAGCAAGCAGGTGGCTGTGGTTAGTAGAATTTGTTTTCTGTAATGCGTAGGGTAAAATTGAGTGGAGTTAATTTTTAATGGAATCTTGTAATTTGAGCTATTTTATTGATCCCTTCAATGAAGAACTGAACATCTGGAACCATCTTGACTTGATTATATTTGTGTCAGTGAGACTTTTTATGGCGAGAGTTATTTTTCGCTTTTGAAACTGTTTGTGTGTGCCCCTGAATGTGTAATGAAGATGATGTCAAGCTCCTTTTGAACCTTCCTGAGAATACAATTCCAAATGTAGCCTGGATTTCCTCAGAGGCTTGCCTGCATTAGAACAGTTTCCCTTGTCTATTCTGCAATTGGTCAGAACTTAAAAAGAAATAACTGTAATATTCAAAAGCAGTATTCAACTTGATATTTCATACAATTGGTAAAAATTGTATTTTCTTTCTGACTTTTAAAGATGTGGGATTCAGGGTAAAGTCCAGATAATGGAAGATAAAACTTTTAAGTCTTTTCATATGTAACTTCAGTATATTTTTGATGGGTAGTCACTTAAGATTATACGTTTGGTTTAAGAAACCCAAATTATTGAATCAAAACTTGTTAAAGTAGAAGACTCATTACAAGAGGAATGAAGGCTCTGAAATAGATGGGACAAGATTTATTCCTTCACTGAAATGAGTAAGTTCGGGCAATAACATTTGGAGATGGAATCTCTAAGACCCATTTCAGCTGTCAGGATCTTCTTGTTAGATCCTTCAGTTCAGTTTGGTGTCAATTTTCTCTTTTAGTGAACTCGGGAGGGAGCAGACAGGGATGTGCTGTGGGTGATTTAAGGACGGATGGATGCAAAGTCTATTTTGGAAAAGGCCAGACGTCTCTCTCTCTCCCTCTTTCTATATTTGCACAATAACTGTCTTTCACATGCTTGTCATCTCTTAAAGTTTATATCACTTGTTGCAGAGCTTGTCACAGTGGTTCTTTTCCATCATAACTGTTCACTGTTTGAAGCATTTCTTCCAACATTCCCTTTGAAGGTGACCTTTCCTTGGCTTAAGTTCATGCCCTTTGTTGTTACATTTGACTCAAGTTTCTATAGCCTTATAAACAATACCTTTTGTTCTTTTATAAAATTCTTGTGTAACTTGGCAGGATCTGCTGTTAATTTATTTTTCCAAGGTCTAGACCTCATTCCTCTGAGTTTTGTTTTTTTTTTTTATCCCAGATCTTCCAGTACCTGCATGATTGAGTGATATCTATGTATCTTTATTTTTTGCATACTTCTTATGAGCAGTGATTGGAAATGTGAGCATTGTTCCACATGTGCTTTCGGTCTTATATATATATATATATGTGCAATAGATAACGTTCATCTGACTCACAGGATGTCATATGGGAAACCATTCAAAATTGTATGACTAAGTTATATTTGTTGCATTTAAACCCACAGTACTATAGGATTAAATGTTCAGGGTTTTTTCATGGTACCTTTTACAGAAAAAATGTTTCTGTATAATTGGCAACTAAAGAAAGAACCCCATTTATGGCCATAATGTGCACTAGAAAAAGTCAGTTACAGGAAAAAAAGCAATCTGGGTTTTTGATCAACTGAATTTCTGTACAAGATCATCTATCTGCTTTAAAAGTATCTGCACAGAACAGTAATTTGTCAAGGTAAATCTGTAATTGGTTTAAGCTGTTTTGGGTTCTGTAGGAAGGAATTTACCATCGGAAGAGAACAAAAAGTCTTCAAATTCTTCATTAAAACTGTTGCTGAAGATCTTTTTAGTGATCTTAAATTGATGGCCCAGCTGGCTCCTGTGACGAGGAGTCTCTCCTGCAGTACATTCATAGGAACTAGATATGTGGTGTCCATTGTTCCTTTGTGGTCAGTGCTTTCTGTAATACCCAAATTGTTTATCAAATTACTGGAGAGCGCTTCCCTTTTTTGACTTTCTTGGATATTTTTAAATGAAAATATTTTTTTCCTTGTTTTTTTCCAAAGCAAAGCTGCCTTGAGTCTTAAAGGGGTTGTGTTCTTCGCTATAAGTTAAAAACTGATTTGATCCATCAAGTGTGTACTTTCTGTAGGATGGAGGTCATCTGCTTACTTTTGAACACTTAGCTGACTCATTGTTTTAATAATACTGTTACCCCTTACCCATAGTTTGTGGTGTATCTTCTGTGCCTTACTTTGTTACTCCTGTTGTGTGCCTCAGTTCTCTTTGTATCTACACAACTTCATTGTTTATCTTCTGAAATCGACTCGAGTATAAAATTTTCTTGGTTTCAGTCGTGCTTTGCTGCAGGGCTCATTGCAAGCATCTGTTGATTTCTTTTGTTTCCTGTAAGGGAAGGGACCAATTTAATAATTATCACATAAAATTCAGTTTTGCACTGCACAGTATGATAGAAAACAGGCTTTCTAAGGAAACTGTCTTCAAGGTTGATTAGATAATCATATTTTCTTTAGAATTCTGTAATGTTTAAAATTAACTGCATGGGAGGATTATGAACTTTATTGTAATTGGTTTTGTGTCTTTTCATAGAACAGCGTTGTTAATGTCTGTGACACATGCTGGTTTTTTCAGTACTATTATTAATAAGCCACTATTATTTAATACTGTAGGGCTGTGGTGGGTTGACCATGGCTGGATGTCAGGTGCACATCAAAGCCACTCCATCACTCCCCCTGCTCAGCTGGAAGGGCAGAGCCAATATAATGAAAGGCTGAGTGAGTGCATCGAGAGATCACTCCCCAGTTACCATCACGGGCAAAAGAGACATGACTTGGGGAAATTGGTTTAATTTATTACCAATTAAATCAGAGTAGGATAGTGAGAAGTAAAACTAAGTCTTAAGTCTTATATTTTTCAGCACAGCAAAAGTTAATTCTTCTTGCATTTTAGCAACCAGTTCTTTGGCTTTAAAATTTTATTTCTTCTTTTTGGTTTTAGAGAAGTACTTTGGTTGTTTGTCATGTCCCATCAGTAGCCAGTCCTGTGCATCAGCATTGCTTGGTAGCTTACTGTCACTACTTCTTTTTTGAGATTTTTTTTTTTTTTAATTATTCTTATTTTATCCTGGTAATACTATTTCTCTCTTTTTATCCCAAACCCAGTTGGGAATAACTGAAATACAGTGCATATGATTTATCTCAGTTCTGCAGAGGATCAGGTCGGTGTCACAGACACAGAGAATGCAGAAGTACCATTAGTAAAATGGTTTCAGGACTGAACCATGTTGTGAGTTTGCATTTACATGGTGCCGGATTTTACTTGGCTGGTTTGAGCAGACACTGTCTGTCTGACCCTGGCCTTGAAGAGGGTATTTTGTTTCAATGTCTATTTTCTGACTGTATTTGGGTTCTGTGCCATCCATGAATGGGAAGTTGAACACAGTATGTAGTCACACAGACAGGTCTAAAAGGGAGATCACTGTCACTTCCTAATTCTGCAAAATAAGGGCTCATCACCAAGGGATGCTGTGGTGAAAAAGCAGCAGCATTAGGAGTTCGTTATGACACCTTTATGGGAAGAGACAATAATGTAAACAAATATCTAAGGAAATAATGCCCACCTTAAATAATACAGTAGATTTAAGGATTCTTTCTGAAGCTGAAGAAGAAAAATTCTGACTCCAAAAGATTATTTAGACATACCCACATATGGACACACACAAACCCAAAGGTTAATTGTCAGATCTTGCCTTCATCTGTGGGAGGCATTTGGGCTGTGAGGCACAATAAAATCCAGTACAGGTTCTGCTGCAGAGGGATGAATAAGATATTCTTGCCATAGAGGTCTAAGGGGAGAGCAACAAATCCATACTGGAACCTTGATTTGTATGAGGGAGAAAATAAAAAGTCATATAAGAAGTATCCCTAGGATTCAGTTGTTGGTTTTTCCAGTATATATTAATCTTCACTGACTTTGACTAAAGCTCCTTAGTCTTGCCTTATCAAAACAAAAATGCTTTCAAAATACATTAATAAAATTTCACTTTCTACGTTTTAGACCATGCCTGAAATCTGATGTCTCAGACATGAACTGTTTTTCTGCAGTAGCTCACAAATAGTTGGCAGCACCTTTCTGAGCGAAACAGGCTGTGAATACAAAATATTAATAAACCAGAAACATGTAGTTCCAAGACAAGCAGTTTTTAAAAATTGCATTATGTATACTTAATGCCTAACTGACCTTTTCTGCTGTTTCTTAAATCTCTTAAAAATTCATCTAATTTCAAAGCCAGAGTATTAGCCCATTTATATGTAAATTGCCTTTAATTCATGCATTGATTTGAAAGACTAATCCAAAAGATCCTTTACCACAGGTGACCTTTTTGACACTGTACTTCTGGGAAGACTGTAAAGTGGTTTCTTACGACCTCACATCCACCTGTAGCATAAAACATGTGCCTACTTCAGTCTGTATAAATCAATCATGAGAGACCGGTTTTCAACGAACATTGAATTATTAACACTGTAACTGCCTTGGTTGCAGTCATAGTTAGAACAGGTCCTATTTAACCCAATGGTTATTTTCCTTTGGCATTCTTGCATGTTTTAGGTGTTAAATACAGTTAAGGCATTCACTGATTATGCCCCTTGAATAATAAATAGTAGTATAATTCAGCTTTTAATGAGGATCTCCAAAGATTGGAAGTTTCAACAAACATCCAATATTTATAATTTGTCAAAATTTCATTCACCGCAGGAACTACTAGAACAAATATGCTAAAGCTGACTTCTAAACCCTTCCCTTTGCAGAAGAGAGTGTACAAAACTGGAATTATTAAGTATTAGGATTTATAAATGTATGTTTTCATCCATTCCTGCTTCAGAAAGTGACTCTTGATCTACACCTGCTGCAGAGTGCATTTCACTGCAGAGTGAAGGCTCTCTTGGCTTGATGGGCAGTCTATTATTTACCGTTTTCTCACTGTGACAGGTTTTTACTGGGAGGCTCCTTAATAATTCTACTGAATTACTGCAGGGTTTTTTTTAATAATATATAATGGTGAAGAAAATAAATACTGTATTTGCCTCTGATTTCCTTAAAATAACATTTACTTTTTCAGTTAATTAGAGCTTCAGAAGAGAGATGGTACAAGGATCTAGTGTTAAAGATTGTTGCCTATTGGCAGAGTCATCAATAAAATGAAATGATCTGATGTTCTGAAAATCCATTTTAATTCAGATGTGATGAAATTTTTGGACCAAGGAAAAACAAAATCTGCCTTTTTAAATCCATTTAGGCGATGAAGTGTACCAGACAGTGCATTTTTATATTATTACTGTATAATAAGCAAAGATTATTTGTGTTGCATGCTTCATATGAGAAGACATAAAGTACTTTAACACAGTTATAATAAAGGAATTATGCTTTGCCAAGTTACAAACAATCATGGAAAAGTGCAGTAAATGAAACAAAAAAGTGTGGAGATAATAGGATCCAAATTGGCCCGTGTCTACAATTATTAACTTACTCTGTTTTATCAGGATAAATAAATATTGATGGTCTTTGTGGGGGGACAGGCCTGTCTGCTCTCTGTTGACAAAGGAGATTTTTTTTCAGGAGAATGAGAATCAAATGGCATCAGAAGTAGTGCTTTATCATTTGCTGTTCACATACACACAAAACCAGCCACAAACCCACCTACACACTGTTGTTTGCAGAATAAGATAAATTGTTTTAAGAAGAACGATAAAACCCCACAAAAAAGTGGCTGCTGTAAACAAGAACATTTCTTGACAGACATTCTTAGTAATTAAACTATCTACTTACCCACTGTTTTAGCTGTAAGTTGTTGATTTTATCCTAACTTGGCTTTTAGAGATTTCCTAGCATTAATAGACTCTACACAGCTACCGGTTATAGTGTTTGTTTTCTCTTCTGAAATATTGATCAAGCATCCAGTTACCATGTTAAATAGTGTTGTCTTGGCCTATAAGAATCAAAAGGGGTTTTATTTAATGTAAGGAAGCATTCAGGAACACTGGCAGAACTTATTTGATGAAAAAAGAAATTGGCGTTTTGGTGAGATTTGGAAGGTTTCGTGAGTTGAAGAGATGCACCTTGAAAATGTTTGGCTTTAAAAAAACCAGCAAACCCCACAAATCAAAACCCCAAAGAGCTCCTCATCCCCAAACAAGTACCCCAAACCCCTGTTGATGGTGGGAAGGAATCCTGGTGACCTCACTTTATACTGATGGCTTGAAGGGCTGTAGCTGTGAAAATCACACGTGTAAGGCAGGGGGACAAGGCCATACATTGGTATCCTCATGTATGGGATTGATTATCATTATTTGCTATGGTAATACAGTTGTCTCCTCAAAAGTAAGTTATAATTAGGAAATTAAAGGAATAAATGTAAGAAAAGCTACTGAAAATTAGCTGCTCATGTCAACAAATGTGGTGGGGTTTGTGGCTGAGCTGTCTTATGTGACAGTGGTAATTCTGGAAGTTTTTCTGGTTTGGAGGTGCTCATGAATAGCTGGAAATGGTAATATTGGATTCAGTTATCAAACCCAGAAGGCAGTGTCCATGTAGAGGTTACTTTGTTATCACAGTGTGGTATGATAAAGAGTAGGACATTGTTTCCTGTTACAGAATTTGTCCTCTTCTAGGTGGATTGAAAGGAAATGTGTATTTCAATTTGTCTTGCACGGGTATAAATACAGACAAAAATATGTGTGTGTTTGTTTCTGCATAGGGACTTATTATCCAGAGAACAAAATGCAAGAGTAGTAGTATTTAGTAGTGAGTAAGAGTAAGATGAGTGGAAAAAAAAAGTTTTGCTTAGTGCTACTATTTAAATATTCTTAGGATCCGTTTCCTTTGGCTGCGTAATTGTATACTTGATATGTTATCTTCTGGAGTGTACAACAGAAAAATGGAGAAGAAAAATCACAGAAAGGCACCAACTTTCAAGTGTTTTCTGAATTAGTGAAAAATGTGTCGCACTATGAAGAGTGATAATACTCTGATAGCATTACTATAGTTTATTACAGCAGTGAATCTGTCCCAGTAACAACAGTGTTTCTGAAAACTGTGTCCATTATCCTCCTGACTCTGGGCTGGGGTTCTGTTTAGCTGATGTGAAAAATGCTGGGTGGCAGTGCAGGGAAAAAAGGAACTTGAACTTTCAGCTGTTTTGAATGGCAAGGACTCAGCTCCATGTTTGTATGCATGCACAGATTTGTGAGGTTGAACTGTTGCACACACAAATACTTGTCTTATAGTTAATATACGGTAAGTGTATAAAATTAAGAACTTTTTTTCTATAAATATTTAATTGTATTTTTATTGAAGTATAAAGAGGTGTTCTAGTATAAAGTGGGAAGTGATGCTGCACTAAGTTAAATAGCATTTTGAATGGGTGTGAAAATTAGCTGGAACTTCCAGTGTCTGTGTTTTGGACTCCTGGTGTCTCCACTTAACTGTTGCTGAATGTCTCTCTTTACCACAGAATACAACAAACCTGTCTCTCAGCAGTGCTACTTTCCAGTAAAGCCTCTGTTGCAGCAGGTGGCATTTAATGGGGTGGGACTTACGACTTCATGGAAGTCAATTCCTGAGAGGTGAATTTATGTACAAACCTGGGAGGATCAGAGAGATTGATAATGATATATTCACAGGGTACCTGTCAGGAGGAACAGGAGTGCAGCACCAGGGATAAATGAAGATATTGGCTCAGCAGCATAATACATAAATCCAGTTCACAGAGTGACAGCAAAAATAAGATGACAGAAAAGATTTATATTGATCAAAAGAAATACTAGCCTTGGGCGAAAGGAACAAAAGGATTAACAAAAAGTGATGCAACTGGCATTCAGTGTCTGAATTCTGACATGATTCAGTGGTCACGCCTTGGAAAACCTGTGAATTCATGTGTTGAGTAGAGGGTTTGATGGCTATATTAATGCTCAAGTATTCTTCAACTGGATGTAAATATAAAAGAAAAAAGGGATCAAGGCACACATGAGATTATGTACTGAGCTCCTTTATGGTTTTTCTTAGATGTTGTGATGATACCCCCAATGCTACAAACTGAGGAAGGGCTGCATTAACTCTAAGTGCCATAAAGCAGCTTCCTCTGTGGCTGAATGGGGTGTGGAGGGTGGTGAGTGACTGCCCACCACGCAGAGAGCAGGGCTGGCCTTCATCAAAGATGTTCCGGTTCACTGGGTTTAACGTGCTGTGTTCGTTTGTTGTGTTTTATGAGTTACACGTCACAGGGAGAGTTGGGGTCCCTTCTGTAAAGACAGATAGGTGACCATTACTCCCTGCTGTAATATCCATGGCTGGAGTTGCACCTTATCAAAATGGTGATATAGTGATAAAGCAGCAAATTTATTTTTGCTCTTGGAGGAAAGGTGTGGTCGCATCCTGTCACCTCACCTGGGTGTTCAGCCTCTGGTGTCTGGGCACATGTGGCAGGTGCTCAGTGATGGGTTCACTGCTCTCTCTGGTCACTAAGTAAATGAAGCAGTACTCTGTGTTCCCTGTAAGCTTCTGAAATAAAGGGCTCAAGACTGTGAAACATTGTCTGACTTCTGCTGTGTCTCAGAGGAGCAGCAGCAGTAAATAAGCGTATCAAAGATAAGGTTTAGCTGAATTGAGGAGGTGAGCTGGAGGTGAACAGCCCTGTCAGTGTTGGTGGAGAACCAAGGCTGAACTGTGACAGGGAGGAGGAGCACATCAATATGGGGGTGAGGAGTAGATGGACAAGTGTGTTTGAAGTAGTCTTATCTTGCTCAAAGGATACTCTGAAGTGTTCCCCGGGATGTATAAATTAGCAAATTCATGCAAAGTGAGATTTGCCTCTAAGCTTCTATTGCACTGGAATTTATGTCCTTTTTAATTATGTTTTTAGGATACTCTGGCTGAAACAGAGAGCAGCTTAGATTTTTGCCTGGAATTCTCAAAGAAGAAAAGAAAATATGCCTGTAAGAAGCTGATGGGTTCTAAGACCTTAACTCCATCATTTTCTAAATGAGTTTCAATAGGAATAAATGAATGAAACCATGTCAGTACTGCCTGAAGAGATCTCCTCTTGCAGAGGGGAAGTCTCTTGAGATATTGTTGATCTTTAAAGTCCCTTCCAACCCAAACCATTCTGTAATTCTGTAACATTTACATCTTCAGTATCATTTTTGTTTGCTTATCAGGCAAACGGCAGTAAGAGTTGGGAGCTGGAATGGAGCTGACCCAAAACTTCTTGAGTCCTATACAACAAATAAATTTCTGATGTGAGAGTTGATTTAATATTGTAGATAGATCTTAAGGCTTTCTGAATGTAGTCCAAAAACATGACAACAAGCTTGGATTATGAAATTTTGTTAAGAGAACTGTTTCATGTTTTGACTGCTCTCTGCTCTGCTTTTGTTTCTTTTTAGAGTATTTAAGTTGAAAATATCCCTGCTAGAAGGTGTTTTTTGTTGTTTTTTTTTTTTTTTTTCTTTTTTCTTTTTTCTTTCTACAGCTTTACAACTTCCAGGGTCTTCAATACTGACTTTGTTTTAGCCAGTTCTTAATTTCTTCAATTTATCTTTCTGTTCAAAAGGAACCATAGATCATAGGTAGCAGTTTTAACAATCCTTTACAGAACTTGTGTTAGATGATGACTGATGTTCTGGTGTTTTCTGGTCCTTGGTGCACAAAAGTATCCAGCAAAGAACACATGCAAGGTTGCATTTCTAATTTACAAGAAGTAGTCTGAGAACCTTTATATCTTGCATTTCTTTTCCCATTTGAATTTTGATACTAGAGCAATTTTATTGTTTTTTGATGAAGTTCAATTTGGAGCCTCTCTTATTGTTCCTCAGAAACTTTCTTTTCATGACAAGTGGAACTGATTTTCAAGATGTTTAATTTTTTAGCCTCTTGATATAATGGATAATCCAAATACCATGCAATATTGGGAGAACACGTTTAGCTTTCTGCAAATAACATTTCCTTGTGTGAATTCTGCAAAGCAAATTGTTTTGCTTGTCCAATTTGTCTTCTGTAATATGCAGTTAAACTAAAGTTTAAGGGTCACTTGTTCTTCCCATCTGCAACCTGGTTTATAGTTTTGATATAGTAGCTAGTTTTGGGCTAATTCTCAGTATGTGTGGACTTCAACCATGAGGCATATCTTTGTCTGATATTTATTTTTCTCTCCTGGAAAAGAAACAAAATGAAACTTATGTCTCCAGTTAATTATTTTCCTCTCTCTTTAATGTGTGCTGTAGCATCTCTTTGTCATATTTGTGGGTTGTGCTGGTTTTGCTGCAGAAGAAAACCTGATCTAATACAAACAACTTGATACTATTTCAATCTCAACTCAAAAATGTTTAATGTTACCAGGGTATAGCATCCTGCATTACATGTAGTTATAGGGTTTGGAGTATGTTACAAATGTTAAGGATGTGCTCTGCCTGAGGAGCAGTTTAGTCTTGGATTTGGATTAAAAGCAAGGTTGCTGTTGCTATCATGAAGTGCAATAAAACTGCTTGGGATTGAGACAAACATATGTGTTCCAGCCTTTTTTTTCTTTTGGGGTCAACAGAAATCTGACTCTCAGCATCTGAGAATGGATTTCTGTTCTGATTTTTTTTTTTTCTCTAGAGATGTTTGAAAATCTGTAGAAGGCAGACTGGTCTAAAGGAAAATGTCCTAAATTCAGAGCTAATCCTGTAGTTGTTCATGGCCAGCTGAAATAATGAAAATTCCTTTGAGATCACAAACTTTTTAATCTGCTGTGGACAGTCTGTCTCAAGTTGTTGTCTTTCAGTACCATAAGAGGTATAATCTTGTCTGTACAGCTTAACTTGAATTTTTTAAAACCACATTACTGATGAAGTAAGATTAGCTGTAAAAAATACTTTTAAAATAACAGGTGCTTAACTTTGTTTCCTGTTCCATTTCTTGGAGTTTGAAAGCTGAAATAATTGTCATTGACTTGCATTTAAGGGGAGGTTCCCTGGGACAGCTGAGCTGTTCTGACAACTTCCTACCAGTGACAGGGGATTGTTACTTGTTCTCCCCACTCTGATGGCATTGAACCCCTCCCTGAACTAATTCAGCTTAAACTGGGTCTAGGTTAAGGATGTACCAGTGCCAGAGCTGAGCAGAGGGAGCACATCTGGGAGGACAGGGAATATGGAAGAGGAATTCCAGAGGCAGAGAAGGATTCCCCTTTTAGAGGCTCCTGTGGAGCCCTTCTTTGTAGCTTCACTCCTTAGATGTTGCCACAGCAATGGAATGTGGCCGTGTTTGTGCTGCAAGTACTGAAAAGCAAAGGACTTCCTATATTAATTGTTAATCTCCACTTTTTTAGAATATAGAAAATCTGTTACTCAATTTTTCCAAAGCTGATGTGATTCTGTATAAGCTGTGGGTTAACTTCATTGACACTCTCCCTTTAAGAGGAAACCTCTCATTTTCTCACTACAATTAATTATTATTTCCTGGTGTTTAAGCAGTTGCTGAGCAGATTAAATAATATAATTTAATTTTTTTTGAAATATTTTTTCTTTTTTTTTTTTTTTCAGTGAGGGCAATTTTAATGAATAGATGGTTCAAGGCTTGCTAGACTCTTCTGTTGGTATTATCTTGTGTTCATTTTGTACTCCACTCAATATTACAATGAAATCAATGTGCATCACCTTTTGCCTTTTTCTCCCCCCAGTTCTACAACCTGCTTGCTGTTCTATTACAAAAGAACCAAGACACGATTGTATTTGCATGAAGGACATGTTAAATTCTAACACCAAGGGTCATTACTCATATTGTTGCTATACCTATAAAATTCAGTTCCTGCATATAGGAAAGGCTGTGGGGTAGGAATCCATTTTGGAAATAACTCTTTCATGTGAGCCCTTCACTTTCTGTGACTTGCCAAATACTAATTCCAAATAGTTCACATGTATTTGAATTTTCTGCATCTGTTACCCATAGCATTCATTTTGAGAACTCATGTTGTCATAAATGTTTCCCACAAGTAATATTCTTCCTATTTTACTATCCTTTTTCCTTCACACTTTTAAAAAAATTTTCTGGTTGCACATTTTTCCTAGGAAATCACCTTAAAAGCTTTCCCCCTCCTTTAAATTACAAGCCAGATATCTGCTTATTCGAATAAGTTCTGTTTTCTTTTCCTGAAGGCAGAAATATGTTTGTTATCAAATGGAATTAGAATTACTTAATCACAAAAAGGAGCTGTATGCATGAACACTTATAATTTACTATCATTACTTTAACAGTAAAAACAAGGCCACAGAGGTCAGTTTGCCAATGGCATGAAAGGTATAGATTCTGATGTTTTTATTAATGTTACAGCTAATTAAACACAACTTTGCTGTTCTGAAAGAGATGTAGGTAGATCTTAAATGTCTTCATGGTTGGCTGGAACCAAGTGTGGTGGCTTCCTCCTCCCTGCTGCTGCTGCAGGCTGACCTGAGTTCCTGTTCACTCCTTTCTCTGCCCGGTGAACTGCTGGTGGCTGTGGCTTAGAAGAGGGTGGACTGCAATTTATTTCCCTGTGAGCTGAATTATGCTGATAAATGTGGTGTTTTGAGTGAGGAGCCAGGTTTGGTCATCACCTGGGAGCATTCCTCCTGTCCTGGGTTGTTCCTGGCTGTTTGTGGTGGAGCTCAGGGGGGATGTGTACTGAGGTTGGCTGGAGAGCCATTGGCTCTTCTCCAAGTAGAGAAGTCGACACCTTGCAGTTTGTCTTTATTCAGGGCCAAAGAAAGGAAAACTAATTTATACATAAAGGCTTCTGTGTGTGAGATAAATGTGTCTCAAAGAATAAATATTTATGTTGAAGTTTTTCGTATAACTTTAAAACTAAAAGAGATAAAATGAGTATGTTGAAAATCCTAAGCCTGGCTTAGTAAGCAAGAAGTTTATAAGTGATGAGTTAAATATCTGCTATGGTGCAAGCTATCAAATGGAAAAGAATGTATTGAGCAATAAGTGACCTTAATTGCTTGTGAAAAATCTCAATATACTCCTTTCAGGTTGTATAACCAACTAAGTGATACCTGGAAGTTTACTAAACATAAGAGGCAGAAGAGAAGTGGTTTTATAGGTAGGCAATAACCTTTTTTCTTTGTTGCAATTGAAAGAAAAAATGAAAAAGTTTTATATGATAGTCTTCAGTGCTACACTGTAGAGTGAATTAGGATCTTTGAGTGGGCATTAGTTAATTTGTGTTGGAAAAAATTACAATATTAGGTATCTTTTTGTATCTACAGATTATGTTACTGTTTTGCTTATTGAGTGTGTAAATGCATCACAAAGGACTTGATACATTCAGCTACTGTTTTGTATTGTGGTGTAAATAAAGACATGCTCTGCCAAATGGACTTTGCAGTGTAAAGAATAAGAAATAGTATAGGACTGTAAATAAAAAAACATGCAGTTCTTATGAAAGGTGAAAAGTGCAAATGCTATTTTGCCTAAAATTTGTTTAAGTTGTGTAGGGATAATATCAACATATAGCTGAATTTTGTGGAATGTGTGTTTAAGAATCCAATGTCAGACCTCAACATTTTGGTTACTAATTTGGGAGAAATAAGTGAGAATATATTAATATGAACATGCTGTAAAAAAATTGAGAATTCATTGCATTTGCTTATTCTTTAATGGAAGAATATCCTGTAGGATTAGCAAAACTTTGCTTCAGCCTGAGGACTGGTGTACTTTGTGGAGATACCACAACATGGTTATTCCAGTTTGCCAAAAAGTGTGTGATTCTACTGCATGGACACTCTAGACTTAAATTAACAATTCCTACACCCATAAAGCAATTTCTTTTTAAAATGTTCTTCTATAGAGTTTCCTTTTGGAAAATTTCTTAGTCTTCATAAAATGATCCTGTTCTGTGGAAACTCCTGTGGATTGGTACAGCCCAGCATGGGGAGGATAAACCAGTTTAAATCTTCAGTATGTTAACTACTAATAATGTATTCTAATGTCAAACTGATTTACTTTCTTAGGAGAGGGTCTGACAGCTTTGTGGCTCTGTGAAGGTCAGGACTTTGGCTTAGAAGGATCAAAGAACTTGCTGTTTTCTAAATGTTGAACAAGAATAAACCCACTAGATCATGCTAATACTTGACATTTTTCTTCCTGAACTAGAGGACTCTTATCAAGAAACACATCTGCCTTCATAGTCTGAAGCATAGGAAGGCTCTCTTCATATTGATTATGGGTTTTTTCTTCCTTGTTACTGATTGCAGAATTTGTTTCTTGAGGAAGAGAAAATCATAAACTTCCCACTCTATTTGCTGCCTGAACATCTAGACTCCTCAGAATTTTCCCTTCCAGAGGATTCTTCAGAGCACTTCTGGAAATAAATAGCTAATCACTTTGATAGACTTCTTGCAGTAAGTGTGATGTAAATAATGGCACAGGTAGAAATTTTATTGACTTCAAAGTAACAACAACACCAACAAAAGGGAAATTCAACATTACCCTCACTTTGCAAATACAACTTTTTTTTTTATTATTTAGTTCAGTGACCTTCAGTTTACTTATTTTGAAATCAGTGAGCTTCTGATCAAACAGAAAATTATTTCCCTTTTATCTCTTTTTGCCTCCTATCTAAAACCTGTTTTTTTTTCCCTGCTGCTGCTGATCTTTGTGTGGTTTTATATACATTCTAACCTATTTGAACAAAAACCAGAGCAGCTCATAATGCTGCCTAGGGAAATTTTATCAGCATCAGGATAATATTAAGAGGAGGAATCAAGCAATTAATTTATTTCAAGGTAAGATCAGCATATCTGACTAGATATTATATTACTATGTGTGGCAAAATTTCAAAGTTAATTTAGACTATGTGAAGTAAAGTCATCCTTTTTCAAATGCATGAGAAGAGATGATTAAATTGAAGATTCCAGTGTAAATTAGCTCCTAAACATAGAGGTTTGCAGCTTGAATTGAATCAAGGAGTGTTTCAGAGGTTCAGAGTGTTAACTATTTGCTGATGGCTTTGCTCGATTCATTTCTGGAAATGATATCTCACTGGGGTTGTCCAATTCACAGTATATAATGGATTAATGGTTTGGAACTTTATCTATAATGCCTTGGTTTTATGTTTAAACACTTCATAAACTCTTGATATCCTTTTTTCCCTCTTGAATTCATTAAGAAAATACCATAAAGGAAAGCTAGACATTTCTTTTTTTTTTTTCGTATTTTATTATTTAGAAAAATATATGGTTCTATCAATATCCTGAACCACTGTAAGGTAATAATTTAAGGACTTTGGGGAAAGAAGAAAACAGAAGTCAGTCTTTTACTGAGTCCCTTCTGTTAAGAAGAGCTAAAATGGACAAATTTATCAAGTACCTGATGTGTAGGGTGGTTACCTCTTTAAGGCTTAGAAAGCTGGTATGTCTTTGCTTTTCAGCTCTTGCAAACCATGTAACACCATAACCATGACTGTGGCAGTGTTTTTATTCTTTGGCTTATTTCATTAGCTCTTTTAATACTAACCCTGACTCTCACATGTGCAATCTGCATTCCTGTGCAGAGGTTTACTTCATTGGTTTACTCACTGAGAGTAAAGAAACATTTTGAAACATTTTGGACACTTCCAGTTTTCCCATTCCTTTCATTACTGTTTCTTACCTCTTTCTCTAAAACAAAAAAAAGAAGAACCAACCCCCTCTGACACCCCCCAAAACCCTAAAACCCACAAGGAGCTGCCTTTGTCCAAAATATACCATGTTTTCAACATCCATAAGCTGAAGTCAAGCCCCACATCTGTGGAAGCAACTCTCCTTCAGATGTTCAGGGGGTGGTGTGTGAGCACAGCTGACTCCAGCCAAGGAGGCACAGGGCCAGCTGTGATTTCTCAACATTCCCAGATGCATAAGCTCTTTCAAGGCAATATTTTTTGGCTTGATAATGCCAAGTCTGAGCTATTCAGTGCCTTCTCTGATCTTAGTTTTCAATTCTGGAAATTATACTTTGGCAAAAAATCCATATTATTAAGAAATTGAGTAAGAAAACCAAGATGGGTATGCTTTTCTTGTTTCCAAATGTATTTAACCAAATGCTCTATACAGAGATATCTGCATTTCACCAAATAATTTTTGCCTTTTACTCAAAAGCAATATAGCTTCTTATCTCTCTCTTTTTTTTTTTCCTCTTGAAATTCTAAACTACTGGGAAGCAATGTGAATAATTGATACCTTTTATTACTCATCGCTCATTGCTTTTGCATAAAGAAAGAAATTGTCCTTTATAGTTTGCTCTCCTGTGTACTAAGCTGGCTTTAGGCATGCAAAAATGAGCAGCAATAGAGACTACCATTTCTGAAGAGATTTTTCATTTTCTGACTAGTTTGAGGGACTTGCACTTTTAATTAACAAATCAACAGCAGTGGTGTGGCAGTAGTAGAGCTCAGGTCAAAGATAATCAGCCAAGCCCGTTCTAATGAGTGAAATTGCTCTTGGGATTAATCTGATCGTGCAAAATGAAAGTGCTTTGAAAAAAGAGCTACTGTTCTAATTCCTTGGAAGATACGTATGTTTTCCTTCCATAATGTTTTAGAAGCAGGTAGGTTTTAGATGTTACAAGCTCCTGTGCTGGCAGCTAGTCAGTATTTGAGTTTTGTATCCAGGACAGACATGGTGTCAGTTGAAGTATAAAATAGGACATTGCAATTCTTCTTTTTAAATGTCTTAACCCTAGTTCTGGTTCTAGATAAGTTCACCTAAAAAGAACAAGGAATTAATTTTACAGGCCAGCTTGAGATGTTGGTGTGTACTAGAAGCTGTTCATTGAAGGTTTTGCTGGCTGCTGTCATGGTATTTTTAATACATTTTAACTTTCCTTTGCCACAAAGATACTCTAATGCGAGTAGGCTTTGTATTTTCATGTAAATAATAGGATAAATGTGAAGCTGTGTAGCCTTGCAAGGAGGATAAGGAACAGGATGTCATATCTAAATTCTGTTGCCAGCATTTTCACTGTTAAGACATTTGCCATGTTACTTATCCTTTTGTGCCTTGTTCAATAAAAAAGGGATAATGATGCCAGCTTAATATTGTAAAGCATTTTGAAGATGAGAAAAACTTGCAGTGTGGTGGCATTGCTTTTCTCAGTGTGTTACTGGTGAACTTCAGTTCTAAAAACAACTTCAGGTTTTTTGGGAGGGAATATTCTCAAGTCTATCCCCTGTATGTAAGAGTTGTGGAACAACAGTGCTTTGGGAGTTTTAATGAGAGCCCTGTTTAAAAAATGCTGCTGCCACAAGAGCAGAGGGTGATCTCTCAGCATATCACAGTGAATTAGTGACTGGTTTGGGGTTTTTTTTAATGCTCTTTGATTTTTAGTGATAGGTTAAAGATTTTGAGAACCTAATCTTTATGTGCAGCTACTCAAGTTGGAAAAACTTGGATTAATTAATCATGCAGAGTTTTAGTTCGTTTAATGACAAAGTAAGGAATTTGAACTGTAACCAAAAGTAGCTGTTGTTCTGTAGTTCCTGGCTTGATTTTTGTCTCTGCCAATCTGTTTCTTCCTTAAACAGAAGCCTTTTGCTTTTAGTATCAAGTGGTATATTCTGGAAGTAGGGGTTTCCTTTCTTTTCATGTATATGTTTATCGTTTACAGAAAATCCACCTGTGGAGTGAAGAGCATGGATAGATGGCACTTACCCACAGCAACTGTGAGCTCTGATTTAACAGCATGGTTAGATACCGTGAGGAGAGTATGGAAGTGTTTGTTCAGTGCTTTTCTAGATCCTGAGGTAGTTCAGCCTATGACAGTTGAGGACTGTGATTTGAAGGAATGTAGCAAAATCCTGTGTGCACTTGAGGCCTTTGAGCCATTCCAGGACTTTTTTCAGTGACCCGTCTTTTCCCCTGCACGCATTGTTTACATAGTCTGCTTCTGGAGGAGAGGGAAATAGAAGAAGAAAATATAAAAGCATTGCAAGTGTGTCACTTGGTGAGATGAACACACCTCCAGAAGTAGCATACTTCTGTAAAATTTTATCCCAAACACTAACAGAAAGAAGAAAGAAAAAAAAAAGGCATAGCCAAGGTAAAATGATGTCTTTGGTTGCAGCAGGAAGGGAGTTTGACATAGGACTTCAGTGATTCCTCAGTGGCAGAAATGAAATCCAGGTGAATGTGTTGATATAGCAGTGAGTTAAAAAAAAAAACCAAACCACAACAATTTTTTGAGACAGCAGAATTCATGTGGTGCCATTTGTATAGGGTATAATTTGAGTAACCTTTTCTATTTTGTACCTCATGCTGCCAGCCCTCAGTATATTGTAACTTGTTTTTCAAGTCATTCTCAAAGTATATGAGACCGTGGGTATCTCCAGGGTTCTCCCTCCTAATTTGTACTGTCCTTTTTTTGTTGTGAAAATGAAATTGTGGTGAACTACCAATTCTCTGCAAGCCTGCATGTTTCATGGTATTTTTACTTGTGTTCAGTGCCCACAGGCAAACTTTATTAGACTCGATTAAAAAACCAGAAAGTAGGAATTCAGGAATGAGTCATTTTGCAGTAAAGTTTGGTCTTGGTTTTCTCCACTTTATAACTTTATGGAATAATGAAGTAAAGCCCAAATACTCAACTAAGATGCATTGGAAATAAGACACATGCACAGAAAGGAGAATGAAAAACTTAATATAGCATAAGCACGGTTCTTATCATACAATGATTTCTTTTTTAATGTCCTAGACTTTACTAGTTCATTCTTGTCATGGGAACACAGTGCTGTTATCATCACAGTGTTCCCTGGTCTGCTTTCCAGAACATCTCAAGTTCATTATTCTCTGTTAAGATATTTAGAAGCTGAATTGAGCAATGCCATTTCATTATGAAATATAATGATTGGAAAGAGGGCAAATGGTTGTATCCTGAATCTTGTTTATCAGTTAATTCTTTATTATAGTATTGTAGCAATTGCATATGCAAAATGGGATACTAATTACATTCTGCATAGCAGTGTAGTAGTTTTATCAATGCTATTTAGCTATTATAATGCACACAGCACAAACTATGGTACAGCAATAAAAATAATTGGTTTAATTTTCTATTAATGAATCTACAAAATGAAATTATATTGGTAATTTCAGAACAAGTGGTTAATTACAAACATCATTTGCATTTTACCCTATGTTGCTGCTGGATTTATTTGTTGACATTGCCTATAATTATTTTGTGGAGAATTTCTCACAGTGGAACATGCCAGAAGGATAGTGCCAAGCTGTCTAGATTTTGGCCCAGGCATCTCCCTTCTTCAGGATCCTGCACTATGCTGGTGGTGAAGGGATTCTGGGTTTTTGAGTGTTTTTGGTGTTTTTGTAGTGGGTAAATAGTCAGAAGAAGGTGGAACAGACACAGTGGGAAGCTGCTTTTTCTCACGCACTGGAAGCAATGTTTCATCCACGTTCTAGCTGTAAAAAAAAATTAGGTCTGAAAATGGTGATTTATCAAAGTTCATTTCTCCTGTGTCTCTTTTATGAAGAATTTTCCTGCCAGAGAGGAGGGTGTTTCTGACAGTGCAGCAGTTCAGCAGTTTGCTCATGTAGGCTGGCTTTTATCCCTACTTTTGCAGGAGGAGCAACGTGGAAGTGGGCCTGGAAAACCCAGTCAGTCAGTAAACATAGCATAAGGTTTAATTATCCAGTCACTGTGTGTTTTTGAAGAGAAGAAACCGGGTGGTTGTTAAATGTACCTGAAAGACTGGCACCAGAGAGCTCCCTCCCCCAGGTCAGTCATTGTCTTGGTACATAATAAACCATGACAGAAAGGTGAGAATTATGCAGTCCTGGCCAAGACTTTGTTCTGCAAAGGTAACTGGAATCAGATAGTCAATATAATTGTTATTGTGAGGTGTTATCTTGTTAGGGGGAAGTACCACTGATTACATCCCCTTTTGTGGACAAGGAAATATTTATGCTAAGTATGGGAAAAATATTAAAGTTTTAAGGCTGAAGTTCAGATGTATTGACTGTCTCATGAAAATAAGTGTTAAATCATCTCTTTGAATGTGTTTTTGTCTGCCTTTAAGCAAACTTTCCTTTCACTGTCATCTCAGAATTCCCATTGTTGTCCTGTTTTTATTAAACTTACTGTCATTCCCTGTTGATCACGATCTTTGCTCTCTCAGCCTTACTGGAGTTTAACAACCAGCAAGTTTCCTTTTCATCTTCTACCTCTAAGTGGTTCAGCATCTTGCTATTTTAAAACTACATTGTGTTGACAATAAGCTTCTAACCTAAATTATGTGCTGCTTGCACATCTGTCTCTTCACTGAGAACTGAATAAGAGATGCCTGAAGTTAAATGGTGCATATCTGGGCTACCTGTGTTTCTTTCACTCCTCTTGTCTCTGCATTGAACAGTTGCACCCTATTAAAATTTCAATCTCCACCTATCCTGGCCTTAAATAGGCATTATCTGTGTCTTATGCTATGTCTGCTCCTAGGAATGCAGGAATTTTAGTATTAACCATGATTGCTTGCACATCTGATGAGTTATTGCTCCCTGTAGATCTCTTTTGATCGCTAGGAAAAAAAGAGTGTAGAAAAAACCCAACATAACCTGTTAGTGGAGCTAAGAAGAGAGCAAGTCAGTGTGTATCAGCTTCAACTCGAGGGACAAGTCCAGCTTGCCTTAGCTAATGTTTCCTGTGCTTTAACTGTTTGAAAATGCCATCACTTCTTTTCACATCTAAGGCTTTCCCTTTCCTTTGTTTTCTACCCAGCAATGTTTTTGGTTGGGGATTTCAAAAATAATCAAACAGTTATCTGAGATGTTATGCTTTAAACTGCTGTGGGCTGTTAGTTGGATGCTTGCATTAATGCTTTGCTCAGAGTAATGATTTGTGTCCTGCCCATGTCCATAGTGCCTCACATCTTCCATCAGGAAGAATATGCAGCAGAGGTCCAGACCCGTGGTCTTAATGGTCCTTTCCCCAGCATCTCCCATCACTTTGCTTCTGATGTTTGCTCTCTCTCGATGGAGTTAGCAACGAATGATGTCAGATATTTTAGTTCTTTGTCTGTATTCCTGCCATTTACTAATAATTTTTCTCCTTGTTTTTCATCTTGGAGGAGTTGCAGTAGCCTGGGGATTTCAGTTGCTTCACATGGAAAGCAGATGTTCAAGCGGGAGGTGAACAACATTTTGAAACCTCTGCCCCTGCTTTGCTCTTGGTTCTTACAGACTCTAACATGTAATTCTGATGAAGTTGTGCTTCAGTTAACTCAGAATTTAGTTAACTTGACTGAAATTGCTTTCTTTTTCCACACTGCTTTTTCTACTTTAATAAGCAGAATGAAGATTGTGGCTGTTGAAACATGCCCTGTCTGTTAAACCATGGGAACCTACAAATCTTTTTGCTAAGATTTGAAAAGTCATTAAGAGGAATCAGGGAAAGGGTACTGACTGGTCAACAGCACGTTTATCCAATTCAGTCTCGTGGTTAGACTTATTAGGCTTCATGTCTACTTCTCTGGAAGCAGATACTGCAATTTCTTTTTATCTGCTGTATCTGTAGACTGACAGACTACGTGCATTACCCAAGGAAAATGGTCTGTAGTTAGTTTATGAATTTAATCTGCATTTTTTTTCACGTTAAAACATGTGTCCTCATATCTTTCTCTTAGCAAAACTGGCACATCAGCTTCAGTTGTCCATTGTGTAGCTTGCACTTGAAGCAAATGCACATATGTGTATAAGTGTATATACCTACTTCTTCTGAGACCACTGCTTCTTTTTGGGAACCCTTTTTATCAGCTTCCTCTAGTTTCCAGAGCTTCAAGCTGTCTGGTTTTCCCAATTTCAGCAGTCTATGTGCAAAAGCCCAACATATCTTCAGCCTCCACATTGGTGGTTCTCTCCTGTGACTCTTAATTGGAGAATTTAGGACATGCCACTTCTGTTCCAGGATTTAACAAAATTTCCAACCAGTTCATACTAGTTGCAAGTATAGGGTTTCTGCTTGGCAGTTTAGAAGTTCAGTTTGAGCATTCACTCCCCACAAACATACACTGTTGATCATCTGCTGCCTGTTACCATTAACAGTGTAAGCTATTTTTTCCACATGCAGAAGTTTTGTAGTTAACTTGGTAAATCAGAGACTTCCAAAAGCAAGTTAGACTTCACTATTATTTTATTATTTTCTTGTTGGTTTTTTTTTTTTTTTTTGTTTCCAGAAGTGCAAGTCTCATTAAGTTGCATCATTTTTCCGAATTTCCAGACAGATTGTAGTGGAGGGCAAAATTTCCATCCACACTTTGGGATGGCTTCCATGAATGAGTGATAAAATACCTACACAGTCCCACTGTGTGAAGAGGGTTTGGGCTGAGATGGGAGGTTTGTATAGTTTTAGCTGAAGGTAAATATTAACTGCTTAGGCCTGGGGTGCTTGTACAATATTGATTTTTCACTTTGCAGAAAAGACACTGGTGTTTGTATTTAAGAAAAAAGAATTGGGAAGTGCTGTCTTAGAATGATGGGACCCCAATTTACATAGAAGAAAGGTTATTATTAGCTATGTCTGACTACTTGTTATTCTATCTCAGCAATTCATTACCATTGCAAGGTTGTTTTGCACTTGGTTTCCTAGGGAATATGAAGCTTATTGTTGAAAGACATGTAGTCTGACAATTCTGCCCTCTGGAGAGCTTAGAAACTGCTTTTTCTGAGGACTGGCTCCTTTCAGGGCCTCTGTTTTTGGTCTTGCACTAATTACTCATATAAAACTTGCTTCTCCCTCAGCAGACATCAAAGGCAATTTTGCCTAATTTATTTTTGAGGATTTGGTCTGGAAATAGAGATGACCACTTGGAAAGTAAGAACCTTCTGACTTTCATCAAAGCTGTCCTGCATTAGGCCATCCTTCAGAAATGAGTCTCTGAATTAGAAATTTGAAATGGGAATGCCAGAAATTATCAATATTAAACGTTTATTAACTGAAGGATTCCAATATTGAAATAGATATTTCTTCTTGTGCTGCTCAGTAAATCTGTGTGATTTAACTTCAGTTCCAGAGAATGGATTTGACATTATAATGTGGATGAAAGTAACCCCTGAAAGTAAATGATCTAGAATTCTTTTCAGTCTTTTAACTTGCTCTTAATTTTCCTAAGTGTTTTACCCTGCAGTTTGAAATGTAGCATCCATAAAGTTCTCTGAAAATGCCGTAAAATATTCAATGTCACTTTTTTTAAAAATCTCAAAAGTATGAATAATTTGTGAAATGCAGGCGAGTTAATGTTCTGGTTCTAGCATTCCCATTTGCTGGTGTTGTTGATGTTTGTGTCCTCACTCCTTGCACTCAGTTGATAATTTATCTTTGCATTAATGCAAAGTTTGCACTTCACTGTGTGTGCAGTGGCCAAGGTCTTTGTGTTGCTGAAAACTGCTCACATTGGCAACTCTGTTATATGGCTGAAAACAAGGGATTGGGTGATGCAGTTGGTGATCCAGTTCTGTCAGGGGGCTGAGCAGAATTGTAACTCTAAACTGTGTTAGAGGCAAAAGCATTTTCTGAAATGCCGAGTGTCTGTTCTCTGTTAAATAGTAAGTTTACAAAATTTAGATCACAATGTACTTTAAGTAGTGACTATTCTTAAACCATTTTCTGAGAAAAATGAGGGAAGTTGAAGAAATCAGCTTTCTTTGGCATAAAATTTGTAGCCCAAGTTAAAAAAATACTGTTAATCTTTTGATATAGGATCCTCAACCTGAATGATTTCTTTTGTTAAAAAAAAAGGAAATGTTATCAGAATATTTCAAAAGTGTGGTAAGGATTTCCTGCTGTACTTTGACTTGGTACTTGATGTTGATAGAGTTTTGAACCAACAGTATATACCTTTGTCTGCTTTTACCTTTTACTGAAGACAAAGTGGTGGTATTTTTATTTTTCTTCACAGTTTGCTTTCTGGCAACCTGGAGTCAACTTGCAGCTCCTTGTTCCCAGCAGTTAAATTTCATTAAAGGCAGGAAAATTATATGGAATAGCTGGCTAAAATTACTGTCTAATATAAGCAGTTGCACTTGCAAGTGTTTATATACAAGAGCGAGCTTTGTTTACTGTGGCAATTTTGAAATAAATTGACTATTTGTGTTCTTGATTATTGCTGTTTGCATTAGGCAGCATCAAGCTATTTGTGTCTCAGTTGTTGTCTTATAAAATACATACTTTTGGGCAGTGTTCTACAATAACCTCCAATTGACCACGACCCCACAAGGTTATTAGAGTAAGAATCTTGCAGTTTGAAAAGAAGTAACCTTTTCAGCTCTGTAAGTTTGATTTTGATGTCTCAACAGGTTTGCGTTTTAAAGCAGCTGAATTCTTCAGTCGTTGAAGATTGGCTGAAGAATTCAGGTTTGATGTGCTTCTTTCTGCTTCCTGATACATGAAAATGTACAGCAAAGGAAGCAAGCTGGATGAATTGAAAGCTTGGGCAGAATTGTGAGAGTTTGATCTTGCTGGTAGCACAAAGATGTAGAGGGACACTCTCCTGACTGGAGTGCTGAAATGTATGGATCCAGGCTGAAGAGACTGGGAATGGAGAGTGTGTCCTGTGGAGAGGAGTGGTCTGGATGAGTGGAACTCTCCTTCAAAATGGGTGATGAGTCCATGGAGAGCTCTTTGGGTAAAGATCATTAACTATAAAATGATCATCAGAAATAAAACCTTCTCCATGGTAGCATTCTAGTTTGAATACTAAGAACTGGAAACCAGTTCTGAATTTGGCACCAGTTTCCTAAGAACCTTTTGTCTCAACCCCTTTGAGACGAGTGAACTTTAAGTGGAGTATATCAATATATTATGAAGTATTTGCATATGATATTGAGCAACCTGCATACTAAAATTGAGAAGACTATATTTAAGGTATTCCTTCCCCTTCCCATTGCTAAATAAAAGTCAAGAAAAGGCGTAACATTATCGAGATGGGTGAAAGCAGATTCACTCCTAGGAGGGAGAGATGGTGACAGGTGAATTAGAACAATTTGCTCCTTAAAAACTACTTTTTGTTGTGTACTAAAGGATGCAAGTAAGGTTGTGGAGGTAAAATCTGAAGAGGAGTGAATAAAGAATGAATAAAGAAGTCCACAGAAATCCAGATTCCTCTTTGCAATCTGGTCATCTTGACTCGAGAGAGGCTGGGCTGGGGGTGGTGGTGTATGTGAGATGTGCTTTACCCAGCATAGAAAGGTTTATAAGACCTTCTTATAAACTATGACTAATGACCTTCTTAGAGGCATGGTGGATGGCACCTCAGAGATAATAGCTAAATATGTGAGTTTTTTCTAAATTTTGGCCAATTTTACAGCCTCGGGTGTACAAAAGAACACTTGTTATCCTGTTCTGTGGTAGAAGGGACATTTGATGCATGTGAAGTCACTCTGCATAGAGTAGCAGAATTAATTTGTGCTAATGTGCAGGAGAAGGCTTTTTTGTGTTGCAGGCATTTAGGTTTGTAAACAAACAGATTATGTCAACCAACATTTCTCAATATATAGACAGAACAGGGGGGCAGAGGCACACAATGCCAGTGTCGGGTCTGGAGCTCAGAAACTTCGCCTTTAACAGGGATCCTGAACAAGGATCATGAAGTGACAAATGTGCAGCTGTGATACTGGGAAGTCCTCTCTTCCTCTGGGAGTAAAGGACACAGTTTCTGCAGGGAGATTCTTCCCATTTTGAGGCATTCAGAGGCTAACTGGTGCCAAAACCAAGTTCTGCCTGTTTGTGAAAGGTGGTGTTGGTAAGGTTTACCACATCAGTTTTCTAGGCATAGAATAAGCTGGGTTTGATTGCTTAATACTTTGATTTTTGGGCCAGACTTAAAAAAATAAATAAATTCTATGATTAAACCTCCTACATGCTCCTATGAGTTGAATGCACTTTGCAGAAGTGTTAAGAATCCAATAGTTCTCATTAATGTTCATACAGGCCTCTTTCAAGAAAACACAAGAAGATAATCTGTACTCTGGAGTGCAACAAGCTGGAAATAAAATAGATTTTTTGCATGTTCTTTAGTAATGAGATACACTTGCTTTATTGAAATAAACAAACCAGAGGAATAGATAGAGGCATGGCTGGTGTTTGAAGGAAATCATAGGCCTGCCTGATAATAAAGAACTGTTCAAGAGCAATTCATCCTCGAGAAATGATTACCTCTGTCATCCAGCCAAGGTCAGTGACACATTCAGTTAATAGCTACATCCAAGGCAGAAGCATAAATTATGAGAATACCATAACTCTAAGTCAGTTTGGGCATAAAATCTAAAAAACCTCCCAGTTTGTAGGTCTCCCTTAGCCTTTTCAGTTTTTGCATAAGGTTTTGTGGTCTTTTTTCTGTGTTGTTTTTTTTTTTTTTTTTTTTTTTTTATTATTAATAATTCTCTCCCAAATTGCTTCCAGAAGAGCCCAGGAAAATCAGATCTTGGTTGTGTTGTGGTACTGCCAAGATGCTGTAGACAGTAGAAAAGGTGCACACAGTCACTATTTTGGTAAACCTAGCAGTAATCCTACTAAAATGAACTGGACTACTAATAGTTGTCACTAAGTAATAGAGGAAATTTGTGCCCTCAAAAGCAGAATATTTCCAGCCTAGAAGTGTGTACGTGTCCACATGTCCTGGCAGTTGGACTCAACAAGTAGTGCTGTCACAACCAGTACTTGTATATCCATGGAAGTAGTAATTTTATTTGCACTGAACACAGACATTTTAAAAGTTAAAAGATAAATTTTAAAGAGTTTAAATGATACTGTCTCCTTATGTGCCCCACTGCCCCAACAGTCAACCAGAAACCCTTACCACTGCTTTTCTTGCAGCTTGATTTATAGGTTATAAATAATTCTCCTCAATGGGTTTTGCTTTGAAGTCTAACTTTTGAACTTTAATATACACTACTATACTATATTGTTACATTGGCAAACAGTTGACTGAGACAAGGTAATGTGATTTTAAAGCTGTTTGCTCTTGCCTACTTTAATAAAAAAGAAGAAAATAACAATAGAAAATGTGACTAAAATAGACCTGAATGATCTTAGGGTAAGATGATACTGTTACCACACGAGAAACCTTGTTTCATGTCACAGGGGACTATTGGGGACGCTCTTTCTGGCTGTAGCCTCCTAAGCAAAACAAACTATGGTGTTGAGTAATGTTTTGTTTCCTTCCACTTGCCTGTTTGTTGTGGGATTCAGGCTGGGGATGGTCTGAGGCAGAGATCATGGTGCTTCTTCTGTCTAGATGTTGTGCAGAGACTCAAGACACCTGTTTGAGAACTGAATGTCATGATGTTTAATTGCACAGTGCACGCAGGGGCTTCTTCCTAGGTATAGACCCTTCCCCTTTCTGTAGCATGACTTGTGGGGAGTAAGGTTTTACATTTATTTTCTGTTTGCTCTGAATTTACAAATAGATGTTTTTTGAAGTTTCATGAACTTTATGAAGAAGGTTTTGTTTATTTTTTAAATTACAATGGCTCTGATGCGGGGACAGGAAGGAAATGTATCTGTGTTAATCAAAGCTGTCAGCTCTTGTTACTGGAGCGCTCTTTGTATCAATTTTTAAAGTGTTTAATAAAACATAGGGACCGTTTCTCCTCTTTCTAGTCTGTAGTCATCTGACTGCACTGAAGTCAAGGGAATGTACTTTTCATGTGAACTGCAGTAATGAGCGGGGAACGATAGATTCTCTTTCGCTGAAGGTTTCAGCATCTGGTGAGCAATTTGTTTTTCTAGGTTGAAAAAGAAATAAGCAGTAGGTAATGGCCTCAGTTTAAAGCTCTTGATGCACTGTTGGCAGCTTTCCCTGGCTAGGTCTAGGGTACTGGTTATCCTCCATATGAATTTTGGGTCAAATTCTATGTAAATTTACTTCTGTTAATCAAATAAAACTCTAATTCATTCTGCTTGTGTAAGGACTGAGAGGATAATTTAGTCTCTTGGTTTTATTACATCTTCTCCTTTTGCAATTCCATACATGTGTATTAAAAATAACTGAGACTGCTTGATTTTGCACGAGGCTGGAAATACAGAACCATCCTTTCAAACCTCTGCACTCCTTTGTGCAGTAAGTGCATAAGTAGTTCTGCTGGGTTTCCAAGGTGCTATAATTCCTGAGGTAGACTTTGGCAACTGCATAATTAAGACAGAACAGAGTGCAGCTTGGGAAACAAGCAAGAGTATTCCAGTGATTTGAAATGGAAATGATGAGGGTGCACCTCAGCCAGCTCACACTATCCAACCACTGTAACTACAATAGGGAAAGGAACTGCAGTTCTTACTGATGAAAAATAAAACTTGTTTCACTGTGTTTTTATGAGAGAAGACATACCTCTATAAAAGGTAGTGCTGAACATTTTGCAGAAAGGAGTAGAAAAGTGTTTACAAGAAATATTTTAGAACTAATTAGAATGTAAAGCAGTTACAGGGCTGACACAGAAGAGTGTTCTGCTGACCTTCCTTCCCCCTCCCCTTTTCCCATTTATCAGATTTTTCATCATATTACACATCTGCAGCCTTCAGAACAAATTCTGGCCAGAGCATTCAGTGTCACTGCAGTGGGTTGGCCCTGGCTGGATGCCAGGCACCCACCAAAGCTACTCTATCACTCTCCCCATCAGCTGGACAGCTGAGAGAAAATACATCAAAAGGCTTGTGGATCGAGGTAAGGATGGGGAGAGGTCACTCACCCATTGCCATTATGGGCAAAACAGATGCCACTTGGGGAAATTAGTTTAATTTATTTCAAATCAAGTCAGAGAAGAGCAATGAGAAATAAAACCAAATCTTAAAACCGCCCTCCTCCCACCCCTCTCTTCTCAGGCTCTACTTCACTGCTGATTTTCTCTCTCTCCTCCCCCTCAGTGGCACAGGGGGACAGGGAATGGGGGCTGAAGTCACTTCATCACACATTGTCTCTGCTGTTCCTTCCTCTGCAGGGGGAGGACTCCTCATGCTCTTCTCCTGCTCCAGTGGGGGCTTTCCATGAGATTGCTGCAGGGGAATCTCTGCTCCAGGCCCTGGATCACCTCCTCCCCTTCCTTCTGACCTTGGTGTCTGCAGAGCTGTTTCTCCTACATCTTCTTAGTCTTCTTTCTGGCAGCAGTTTTGCAGGGTTTTCTTTCCCTCCTTAAATCTGTTATCCCAGAGATTCTGCCACTGTTGCTGATGGGCTCAGCCTTGGCCAGTGGTGGGTCTGTCTTGGAGCCAGCTGGCTCTGGCTCCATTGGATAAGGGGGGGGGGTTTTTGGCCGCTTCCCCCCCACACCCCCCCCTTTAAAACCCCCCCCCCCCCCCCCCAACCCCTTGTCTCACAAATCCAACATTGTGGTATTGGGTCACTGTGAGGAAGAACCTTAGATGTTTCCTCAGGTCAGAAAAAAAGCCAACCCCTATGAATTCCTGTTTCTCATACAGAATGATGCCTTTAACACTCTGTAATGAAATTTTTATATGTGAGAGGGATTGTCAGCATTATCCTGTATTGTTCTTTGATGTGCCCGCAAAAACACTACAGCAGAAGGTATTAAAGAAGAAATTGTGTGAGTAACCCCACCAGCATAATTTGTGTCTTTACCCTGAACCAGTTTGTGTCAGAGTGAATTTCCTCCTTCACTGGAATCATTGTGTGTGTCACATGTATGTTTGTAAATTCTTGTCCTGCATTCGTTGTCGTTATTTCCTAATTTTGGAGGAAGAAGTAAACCAGTAACAATCTTGTGTCAGTCTCTGTACAGAGGAGGGAAACCTTCTTTATCCCTTGGATGCAAAGGACTGGTTTGCACAGAGGTTGTGCTTGAGCATCACTGAGCTGCTGAGTTTTTAGGTATCAGCTGCTGATGATCTCCAGAGAATTTGCTGTGACCTGTGGGTAGATCAGATGTAACAAAGTAAAGAAGTGCATTCCTATTATTGCACATCATCCCCCTGCCCACATAATTATATTAAAAAATAGAAAATTCAACCCCCCCACATTTGTTTTGAGTGCTGCTATAGTAGATCTGCATTCCCCAGTTCTGGGTCCAAGGCTGAGGTCCAATATACTTAAATTTTAAAATATGAATAATTAGAAGTTTATCCTCTCCCATAGGGAATGTTGTACTTTTCTAATTTTTGGTGATGTGAAAATATAAATTAAACAGAGTTCACTCCATAACTTTTCTTACTGGTTTTTTTTCTCGCCTTTTGATAGATAAGAACAAAATTCAAGTCTTACCTAAAGGGCTGCTAATCTATTTGTTCTTGATCTCTTAAACCTCTTTCCAAGAGGTCAGAATACTGACTCTGAGGTTTCCGAATTAGTCTTTTCTTTACTTTTCAATCCCTAAAGAGTACAGGGCCTCCTGCTAAGAGGGTTATTTTTGTGTTCTGTCCTGTAGTAAAAGGTGCACTGCATTTTAACAAGACTTCTGTTTTTAAACAAATGAAGAGGTGCCTTGAGCAGAGATATTTATACAACGCTGTAACCATTATAATGGTTCTCTTTGGGCAAAGTGAGACATGGTAAATAAGGTCCTTTCCAATTCCAAACTCTGAAATCATTAGAGTAGGAGGCTAGTAGAGTTCTGTTGTAAATTCTAAAGGCCTGTGGGGTTTGTGGGGGTGTGTGTGTTTGTGTTAGGATCACCAGTCTTTGCTGTTTCACCTGCTAAAGGTGGACAAACCTTTTTCAGGGCTCTGGGAGACCCACCTCCCTCTTACTGTTCACTGAAGTGCTATTTGGCACTCAGGGACCTCTGTTTATGAATCCTCCTCTCCAGCTTGTGAAATTACATGGCAGATTCTTGTTATTCCCAGTGTTCCTGCTGAAGCTGCTGCCTGGCATTCCTGATTTGTCTACGATCTTAGACTTTATCTCCACAGCCCAAGGAGCATAGAGAAAGCAGATCCACACAGGATTCTGGTGGAGATGGCTCTCTGCACCAGAGGAATGTTTAGTTTTCCCTCAAAAACCTAAGACTGAATGCAAGTGGGTGCAAGTGGGTAGGTGAAAAGAGATGTAGATAGGAAGAAAAACTGTAGTGTGCTAAATGCTGTTTTCTTGCGACAGATGCAGTTGTGGTACTTCTGGTTCCTCTTTTGGGGTTTGGAGCCCATAAGTTTATATGTTATTGCTGATCACTGCTAGGTGGAAATAGTGACAGTTTTCTGGATTGATGGTGTAACTGCTGTGTCTTATGCCAAAGATGGTTACATCTCTGGAATCAAAGAAAAAATTACTCCCATATAAATAACCTTTAAATTAGATTTTATAGCTTTTAAAAAAATGTTGGGCTATTTGGAGGAAGTAGCCTCTGTTTAAATCTGACTTTCTTGTTCCTCTCAGGTGAAATGGAGCTGGACTCCATATGTAGAGTGATTTTCTTATATGAAGCTTGATCTTCCTTTTATGGTTGTTAGACTTATCTTGGAATGCACTGGCTTATATAGGAGTGTTAAAATTGCATCTACCTTTCATGCTAACCAGAGGTAGGATGTGGTTAGGATGTGCTAGCATAAACCTGTAGTAAAGCTTTTTCCAGAGAAACTTTCTCTTGAAATTCCTGGAGACCTTTGTTAGATTTTTGATAGGCCTGGCCCCAGCCCTGTAGGATGTGGATATGCATTTCAAAAACTGGAGGAAATAGACTTTTATTGTTTTCTTTTTCCCTGGAATCATACAACTATTGCTGTAATGGAATATAAGTGAGCATTCTTTGATCTACATTAAAGATCCAAAAAATCCTGTGCTTTCCTGTTCTGAGTTGCCCTTCCCTGAAATTTTCAAAGGTTTTCTGGTTAGAATAGTGCTTATATTTTAGATGGCACTGAAATTCATCAGAAGCCTCAGCACCCCTTTGAGAGTTGTCTGGAATAGGAATGGCCTTTTATTATTCCTTTCCAATAAAAAAGAAACCCTGTGCATAAGTACATTTCTGAATCAGTCTCCAAACTCCAGAAGCATCACTTTCTTCTGCATACAAACATATGGTGGTGGCAGCAGCAGCTGAATTGATTTGAAAATTTAGATGCACATTGTACAAATTTCACTGGAAACCTCACCTTGAAAAAGACCCCTGGACATGAAAGGCCACTGCTCCATGTGCTGGTTCACAGAATTCTCCAAGGATTAATTAATTTCTCTGGTACTGCTGACAAGCCTTTGTACCTAATGGTGGTTTGGTAGCTGGTAAGTTGATGGAATTCCAGACCATACAGACATTTAACCATCTGCCTTGTTTGTTTTCTCTGGAATAAGCTTAGCCCAGTTCAAACTAAATAATTTTGGAAGAAGGGACTGAAGAGAATAAAAGCCAAATGTTTGTTTGCTTATTTACAAACCAAAATATTGTGCTTAGTTTTAAGTATTGTTTACACTGTAATCAGCTTTTAAAATTTAGTTTTTTACCTGACTGCAGATATAAACATATGTGATTATTGATGACCAGCCTTCCAGCAGTCATTCTAAACTCTTTAAGTTCGATTTTTGAAAGTAAATGTAAATCACTCTTTTTCTGCTTGTGGTGGCAGACTTTATTGGCACTGAGAAAAGAGGCTGCATACCAAGTTTTAAAAAAAGATACAAAGATAATGTTGATTAATGTGGGTTATTATGTAAGTGCTGGACCAGCATTCATAACAGAATCAAAGGTGTAACAGAAATTAAACTTACATTTAATTATAATTACAAATTACCTCATTTACTCAGTCCCCTATCACACCTGTCTGCTCAGTGATCATTATCATGACACAAAACCCCCCAAAATATGGGTGAACCTGCAATGTGCAGCACTAAGAGTGCTCAAAGGAACTAATTCTGCAGAGGGGCACCAGGGTGGTCACCTTAGCGTGGCTTCCACAGTCACTGGACAAAAGCATATGACTTTCCCAAATTAATTTATGTTCTAATTAGATCTTTCAGATCATCTTATCTTTATTTGTTAAAATTCCTCTTGATAAAAGATCTCTGCCCTGGGTAATTTATCCAAATAGTAAGTACTCGTTAAGAGAAATGCACCAAACAAAACATGCACTTCATTTCTGAGCTCATCTCTTTTAATAGTTGTCATTTTCCATCAGTAGAAACTTTTATACCTTTGTGTTTCTAAATTGTTAAGGTCTGTGTGGCTTGTAGCTGCTTTTGCACTCAAGGCACTCCTCAAGCTTCCCTTCAATAAGAAAGATGAAGTTCTGTGCCCTTTGGCAAAGGATCTTTTCTAATTGATTTGTTGTGTTTGTCTCGCTTGATTATCCTCCAATATATCTGCCTGATTTAAAAAATTATAAATCCTTGCATGAGGCCTTATTCCAGCTGTGGCTGTACCAATGCCAAATGCAGAAGGTAATTTAACATTTGTGTGCTTGGGATCTTCCTGTGTGCACGTCCAGCAATGATGCTAAACCTCTTCTGCAAGGTCTGTGAAATGAATTCCAGTGACTCCAGAACTCTTCCAAACTCCTGATTCTCGGTGCACTTTCTTGCATGCAAATATGACAACAGACTTTCTGTTCACCTTGATGTTTAGCTAAGCCTCTGCTCTTCTTTGCTCGGCTTTCCCACTCAATTGATTTTCTTCCTTAGCACTGGTGTCCTACTGTGTTCCAGAGCATTCTTCAGTCTATGACACACAAGCCTTATCTGTAGTGATTGAAATTTCCTTTTAAATGCCAGTAAAGATGTTAGTATGGGATTAAATGCCAAATTCTGCGGTGTTCATCTAAAACCAAAGGTACCCTTTTTTATCAGTCAAGCTTTCAAATGTAAAGAAAAAAAAAGCTGAATTCTGGAAAGCTAACTTTATTTCCTGTAAATTCATCTCAAATGACATTAGTTTTACCTTATTTTAATTGCTTATTAGTAAAGGCATTCATCAACTATTGCAGTATTTTGCCATTGGCTGATTTCAGGCTAACAAGAATATAATTAACTGACTTGCCCAATTTGGGGATATTGGTTTTGCTTGTTTGGTTTTTAGAGCTTAGCAATGTAATCTTTTTCTGACACTTTGGATGCTGCTTGGCTGAGCTGTTTCAGAATTCTGGGATGCAAGTTTTTGAGATCTCTTTAATTTCAACAACTGTTGATTAATTTTCTCTCCTTAATAGTTGTTGTAGAAAGCACCTCACCCTCCAACTGCATCATCTCGCTTTTTCCTGAAGTCTAGTACTTATTGAATACTTTTGCTTTTTTCTCTATTATTATTTTTATTAATACTTCTGCCACAAAATATACAGATATACAGCACAGTTATAAATTCTGTGTTCTTAAAGATATTTCTCTTTGTGTTCTAAACTCTGCTGTCCATTTTTCTATGTTTTTCTTTTTTCCTTGGTTATGCAATTTCTTAGCCCTGACTCACATGCATCTCTGGGAATGGCTTTACATTCTTTTATTTGTTATGTACCTTTCACTACTCATCAAAATCATGTTAGTTTATTTTTCTTTTCATCAATATGACCTAATTTCTGTTTGAATTATGACTTTCCATGAGCTTGCAACATGTTCTTAAACAGTGCCTGACTTTATACAACCCAAATCACTTGTTCTCATCTGACTTCTCTAATGAACAAATTCACAGAGTTTTATTATTTACATTTCTATAGTTGTCAAGTTTACTGAATGTTTTCTTAGTTTGCTGTCACTTTTTGTGTTCTCTTACCTTGTGGGTAGGTTATTTTTGTATCTCTGACTCTTTACTTACAGTTCTGAGGAAGGGGTCAGCAAAGGTAAGATAATGATGTGTTCTAAATGCGCTTCCAAGAACTGTGCCATCACATTGCTTTCCTTTTTTCTAGTCTAGGATTGGTAGATCAATCTTGAAGTTTAGAAATTCTTTGTGAGAAGTCACATCTGTAAGATAAAGTGTTCAAGTGCTCTAATCTGGAATAGAGATTTTGAGGTAGAAGTTGACATTGTGAGTTTAAGCATTGTATTATTCTCCTTCCTCACTTGAATTATTGCCTAAGAAGAAATTGTTCTTGAATCATCTTGATACAAAAGGACATTTGAGGATAGCAAGTTTTTGGGTTTAGAGAATTTTAATTTCTTTTTTTCCCCAACTGATAGTTATAAAAGCAAAAATTCTGCTTTGGTTTCATTTTGCTCTTCCTGTATATGAACAGTTTTCTTCTATAAAACTGATATAGAACGTGCTGTAGCAGTGAAAAAGTGTATGTATGACTGGAAGTTAATCAGATGACACAGAAAATTAACTTGTATCATCTTAAGGTTACCTTTGATTGCAGAAATCATTCTTTGCCCTGAGTAGGTGGATCAAATAAATTGTGCAAATAGACAATGAGTTAATGGAATGAATTAGGAGGGGATTAGTAGTAATGTCCTTTATTCATCAGAGGAATGTCAGAGTGCTGTATTTACCACTTCAGAAATAAATTTTCTAGTTTCCATGTTATTTCATGTTATTGTTTTGATATACTCATGTTGAAACAATAGGATGAATCTTGAGTATGTGTTTTTAGATGGAATAGATATATCCATTTATAGTCCACTTCTTATTCCTCTTCAAGTTTGGATAACTTGATGTTATTAAAGTCAGTTAAATATGGGTCAAATACTAGTCTCAAGTCTGGGAGATCTATACCATTGACTGATGAAACAGGCAAATAGGCTATAAATTCTTTCAAATAGTAAAATAAATTATGGGAAATTTACCTAGATTAACTTTATGTGAGTGAAGTGGCACTAAACAACAGCAGAGAAGACTAGATCTACAGTATTGATGTGATAAGCAGGATTTCTGAGAACATATCTTAAGTCAACTCTAGTATGTTGGGAATTTTTTCTTTCTGTGAAAAGGCTTTGGATTGTGCTTTTAATAAATTAAAACAAAATGAACTGAAAAATTAATTTAAAACTGTGTTGATTCAGAAATAATTAAATATGGCAACACATCTCGTGCATTTAAGGACAGCATGTAAATACATGTTGCACTGAGGCTGACCTGGTTGTTTACATATTGTATGCACTACAGTATAATAATTGTCAATGTCTTTAGATGCAAACTGCTGCTGCAGTTTGATTGCTCATTTGAGATAATACTTCTCTTGTGTTGGGAAAATAAATTCCCCCGGGGAAATCAATATTTGTCATGTCAGATTCCATAGCTTTGTTTGTTGGGGGACAGGGCGGCCTCTGGGGAAGAGCTGATCGTTCCTGTGCTCCTGTATTAGCAAGATCTATTTGTGGAGTAAAGGATGGCTCAGTTCAGATTCATCTATCATCCTGCTCTCTTCTGACTGTTCCCTGAGCACCCTGGCCTGGGTAAATTCTACACTCTGAACTTGAGAAAGTAGTAGCTCTGGCTCCTGGTGCCTTGGCTTGTGTCCTCTGTACCCAATAATGTTTGACTGTGTGTGTGTTCAGTAGGGACAGGGAACACCAGTGTATGGGAAAGATAAAGGGGGCTGTAAATAGCTGGAGAAACATGCTTACTGAGGTTTTTCCCCAGCATAGAAATAATGACAAACTGTGCATAGAACTGCCTTTTTTCCCCTCCTGTAGTTGAGTGGGTGTAGGCATATAGATATTTGTGCACCAAATGTTCATAAAATAAATGACATACTAATAATATGCTCCGATTTGGCTTCAGAATTCTCCCATGGAGTACGATGCTCCACATAATTCATTATACATATATTTCTTCCTCTATATAAAAAACTCTGTTGCAAATTTAGCCAACTGCCCTCTATGGACATGTAGAAATTGCAGAAAAAAAAGAATTACCCTGCCCGGTAAATAACCTCACTATCCACCTGAGCAGGCACAGGGTAGGCACAAGCAGGGTTCCCTCACTGTACCTTCCAGAAGGTGATTCTCCTCCAAAATGGTGTCCTTGTGCTTTTTACCCCCTGCACGGAACTACAGGTGTTCACCATGGGGGGAATGTGGCTGCTCCCCACGCTGCTTTTGGGTTTGAAATCCCATTTTCAAGAGATGCAATTGCTTCAGGGACTTCTTGTGAGATCGTGTGACTCTTTCATCTACGACTGCTCATCTCAAATTGCCAATTCTGCAGAGCGGCTCCGTTATCAGCAGTGCAGGGATCCCCCAAGGGCTGCTTGCCTGCTTTAATAGTGCAAGTGTCCAGGGCACAGGCACAAACTGAGAAGCTGCAGCTGAGTGAATCTAGAGCTGCACTGTCCTGTGCTGTACATTCTGAAGAGATGCAAATCCAAGTCCTTTGTAAAAGTAATAATTCTGAGTAAAGTATTCAGCTGTAGGAATATGGATTAGCCATTGCTATAGCAACCTGTATACATTCTTCAGTTAAACAATGAATTACAGAGTATTAGTCCTACATCTTAAAAGAACAAGGCCCAGAATTTCATTCTTTGAGGTTAACACGTGGGTCAGTCACAGCTTGGAATGTATGTGCTGCGTGTGGAACTGGAGACTTTTCCTGTGTAGCAGCTGAGTTTCTTTTCCCATTAGCAAAGTGCATTAGGAGTGTGTTACATGCAAGCAAAGCAACAAAACAAAATCTCCAGGTCTTTAATCACTTGAAACGTTATATTCAGGAAATTTTGAATTTTGTCAATGTGGGTTTCTGTGCTTTAACGTTAAGGTGGTGTGATACTGGAAAGTGAACTCCTGTATTATGTCACTCCAACAAGGGCTATCAAAAAGGTCAAAGGGGAGCTTGTAGAGCATCTTGGGTTGCCAAGGGGTAGAAGCTTCACTCAACTTGTACAGTGCGAGGTTAATGAGAATGTATTAAAATAAGAATCAGTTATCAAGATTGATTAAATAACCTGGATTATCTCGAGTAACATTGTTAGCACAATTACTTCACAAAGCACGGGAGTAAGAATTAGCTGAGTGTCAGAGGAAATCTTCCTTTGGAAGTGATCACCCATTAAATTGTGAAGTTTTAAATTTTTGAGTATTTAACTGATACAGGAGATAGAATGATATATATCAGGAAATTTGCTTGCGTTGATAGCTATACATGTATACAAACGTCTCGTTTAATCAAATAGCAACATGTGAACTAGTTCACCTATGGCTACTGCAGAAAAAGGGTTTTCCCACATAATTGTAGGAGGCAACTTGGAAGAACTCGATTGCAACAATAGGAAAAGAGCTTTCTTCCATGCACTTGTGTGGTAGTTTGGTCTAGGCCTTCCTTGGTGACCAGTCTGTAACCAAGGAAGGGCCCAGATTTACCCAGTATTCCCTACGATTTTTACGTAAGCCGGGCTATAAGAAGAAAAGAGGAGAGGCCTTCGCTCTCTTTCCTTCCGGCGGCTTGGAGGTGCAGGTTCCCTGCTGTTGAGTCTGCTGTGTTGGGGAGCGAGGCCTGGTAAGGCCTTGTCGACCTTGGGAGGCGGAGGTTACGGGCGATCGTTCCAGAGCAACTCTCAGTTGTCCCAAGGAGAGTAGTGAGATATGTCTTTGCTAACTCTTTTAGTGGATAGATATTGGGCTACTAATAGGGATATATATATATATTATTTTGGTTTTGTTCCTTTTTCCCTTCCCCCTTCCCTTTCCCTTGTGAAATTGTATGTATTTCAATTGTATATAACTGTAACATAAGTGTAAATATATTTATATATATCACTTTAGCTGTCTCTCTCTTGTTTTGGGTTTTCTTAGTTGTTTTTCTCCCTCTTCTCCCTGAGGTTTGGGGGGGACACAGGGACTTCTTGTTGTGGTAAGGTTTGGAGACTTGGCAGGGAGCCAGCCTTCAAGGAAGGCCTAGACCAAACTACCATAACTTGTAAGTGCTTTCGGTGAAGGGGATGTGGATAGTTTTGCTGGTGCTAATCATGCAAGGAAGTAGAGGAAAGAGGCTGGAAAATGATGGGAAAAACACAACCTTCCATATTGCCAATTATTAGGAAGCCAGTCTGTGGCAAGGTACCACTTCACATGTTTAAAATAAGAACCTGCTGCCCCATAAGGCTTCTGATGCTTTTGGTGGAAACCTAATGATTTTTTCCTTCAGTGTTCATCGATAATCTACTTTTTTTTTCTTCCATACTGAAGAACGCGTTTCTGGGATTGGTTGTGGAACGTCCATCCTACAAGATCCAGCTGGCCAAAGTCATGATTGAAATGATTTAATGTTTCTGTTGTCCCAAGGCTGGAGGTGACACTTGTACATCTCCTTTTCAGCCAATGTTTCTAGACTGCATAGGACTTCTAATAAAATTAGCTACTACTTCTCTCTTCACCTTTGACTTGCTGATCTTCTGATGCTGGGGGGAGAGCAAAGTGCACAGTTTAGCTGGTTATAATGCTGTCGGAAAGAGAAAATCATTGCCTTTAATTTCATACCACTTTATCTGTGGAAAGGGCAAATTTACTGTCAGGAGAGAACATCTGTGTGTGAAATTTTAAAGTTTCTACAAGTCACAACCTTGAAATACTTGATGATTTCCATGGTTCTTTTGTAAGCAGTGTTTGTGCATTGTGTATTTGTTGCTGTTTACTGAAGTTTGGTTTCTTGGCAATTAAGTACTTCTTCAATAGAGAGAAAAAGTGAGAAAGCTTTCTGGGGAATTGTTCTTCCCTTTCTTTTTTTCCAAAAACCCTTAAAATGAGGAATGTGTGTCCATTTTATTAAGTCTGTGATTAAATTATAGCTTTAATTTTTTTCCTTTTCCTGGGAAATGTTAGATCATTTAAAAGACTACTGGTTTCCAGATGAGATTTTACCATTTCAAGAAGCCAGAGCTTGGGTTTCTCAACTACATTTCCCCTTTCTTCCCATGACCAGATATTATGTGACTGTACTCCGGTACATTCTAGCAGATTTTAAATAAATCTTTTCTAAATTAGTGATAGAAAATTAGAAAATTTCCAGGGAAATCCCTTGCTAGATAGCACATCTGTCAATGCATTTCAAGCTGGAGTAATTTTCATCAGCCTCAATCAGCAGTTTTGTTCAGAACTCAAATATAATGTTTGCTGAAGACAAATACAATTATTTTAGGGCATATCTCACACTTTCATCAAGTACCAAATATTTTGCTGTTGGAACTGTAATGTTCCAGCTTATATCAACAATGAACTAGTTAAATAAAAAACTGAAAGAAGCCTCTGAAATGTGAAAAACTCTGGAGACCTTCTGTAAGCAAAGTGAACCAGAAATGACTACCCTTGCAAGTGCTGATAATATGCAGAGATGTTTGTCTTCATCATGAGCTGAAAATGTGGCACATCACTATGTAAATTTGAGTTGAGTCCTAATTAAATGTTTAAAAGATGTTGGCTTTCTGCTGCCCTTTTGAGAAGATGGGATGTTCTTGGTAGAACATCTTCTGGTTTCATTTTACTGTAAGAATTGTTGTATTACATAAGATTTGTTGACAAAATCTAGTGAATTTGGTGTCAATTTGAACAAAGAATGTCTTCTAGTTACTCTCTGAAGACAGATTTTTTTTTAGCTGGAATAAAACAGCTTTCACTTCTCTTGGTGATATTTAAGAACATTGATAATTTTACACAGATGAAATTGTACAAGTAGTCTCTGGGAAAACTGCTTTATTTTTTCAAATACTTTAGTATTAAAAAAATTAATTTTAATTTGAATACATTAGGCTATTTTAACACTCAAGTTTTAGAAAACTCCTTGAACTGCAACTTGCAGGATCTGGTTCAGATCTTCTCTTGCTGGGTGTGACTCTTCTGGGTTTTACTGAGCGAGTTATGTGTCATGTAAATGAAATCAGGCCTGCAAACTGTGCAGCTTCCCGGAGTGCCCTGCCTTGCTCAGAGGACAGGGCTGTATTTAGGGCTCTGTGTGTGAGGCTGTGCCCTCAGAGGGCTCTCACAGTGTTGTTCCCTCCCTTGAGAGTGTGTTTGTGTAGTCTGAAGGAGGAGGAGGAGGTGGCTGTCACCACAGGAGGACCATCACCTGATCCTAAAAGGTGCAGAAGGGCTTTTTTCAGAAGAGGAAGAAGGCACGGGAGAGCATGTGGGGGAGATGCTATTTCTCCTTAATTCCCAAGTGCACTTCTAGCTTTATTTCTGCCTGATTTCCTTTCACGGGAACTAGCAAAGGGAATATGTCAGCTGCTGTTATTGTTGAGAATTAAAATTTAATGCCTTGGATTAAAATTGAAAGGACAGTGCCCTGATGTATTTTCCCTTCCCAAGTTTCTTATGGTAATACATCGTAGGTGTTAACAGAAGTAGCACTTGGACCATTTCAAGCAATTGAAGAGGAAATTCAGTAGAAGCCCTGCTGAATTTACCAAGCCTAGGCAAGCTTGGTATTTTATATTTCTAATGGAATTTTTTTAAACCAAGATTTGTTCATTACCACTTGTGCATGGAAATCAGAGATTGACAATGAGACCATAATTCATTCTTTGTATATAAATGTTACACATACAAACTTCATGGAGAAAACATTACTTAGAATGCAAAAATCAAGTGACCCAGAGAAGAGAGTGTTAAGGGTGTCCTTGCAGCTGAAATTCAGCTTCTCTTATGCATATGCATTATGAGGAAGTCTTTAACTATAAGGACATGTAATACTTTTCCAGAAGATTTCTTCCTTACTCAGTACACAAGATGGACAGTGCTCAGTTAATGAGTAGTTATTCAAGATGTTGTTTTATCCTTGGTGTTTGATATGTGGCCCTAAGCCTTATTTACAGCACGTCATTCACACCCCGTTCAGACGTCGGAATTATTAATTTCCTCATAGGCTTTGCTGTGCTGCTCATCACTGCTGTATCCAAGTGCTACACAGGTTTTAAATTAAATTTATCTCCACAAAGCCCCAGTGAGGATGTGGTATTATCTCGGTTTTACAGATGGGGAACTGACAGAGATTAAGGTCAGAAAAATTCACCAAATTTGGATGCACGTTTTAAGACATAAGATTGGATTTTAGAGCCCTTCAGATCATGCAGCACATCCTGTGTTCAGAAAACATCACTTGCTACTTTAGTGTCAGGTGTGTTTTCCTTGTGGGTAGATAACTTCCCCAGCATCTCCAGAGTGCAAACTGAACGTTTCTGTGGCACTGTTGATCGCTGAGGAAAAGTTTGTTTTTGATACCTCGTGTAGTGTCACACAGGAACTCAGAGCTGTCTCTGAAAGAGGCAGAACTTCAGTGAATCACCTGCAGAAATGAGGCAGTGGGGCTTGTTGAAAACTCTAAAATGACTCTATTATTACAGACTGTTCCTTAATGCTCGCACAGGAATTGGGATTACACAAACCACCTGAGTTCTCGTCCTTGTCAATTTGATTGATTTTTGCAATGGAGAAAGATTAATTGGGAATATTGAAATTTGTGATCCAGTCAATTTGGGGAATGAATATTAATTGAAAAACCATATTGCCTCAAAGGTAGTACTTTTTTTCTGTGATAAACATTAAGAGGATCTTTCTAAATGTACTTTGATTTATTTTCATTGTATATTCAGATTTCTTTCCTCTGTAAAGACATACTAAATACCAGAAGATTCATGAGCAAGTCTGTCAAAATGCTGTTCTTCTGTTGCGATAAACTTTAATTGGTGATTTTTATTTGTTATGTTCACATTTTGCATACTGACTACATTTACACGGACATGATTTTGCTTTTATTTTCTCCATTGGCAGTTTATGTTATACTAGTTTTTGTTTTAGGCTTGCTGGTGGCAAAAGAGAAGCACAGAGAATTTAAGATAACATCTTAGTTCTTCACAGTCATTTAAAAGTAGCAGTATGGATTTGAACCAAGGCTAAGCATTGTGATTTCTGAGTATTTCTGTTAATTTTGGAGAACTTTATTTGGATTAAATTAACCAAGGAAAAAAAGATTTTACTGTATCATTTTTTCTGGCAATTTCTGGTCTCCAAAGTCTGTCTCTGATTTGTTTTTTTACCTGCAAGATAGATATTTCTATATAATTTTCCAAAGCTCTTTGAAATCTTCAGCTGACAATGATTAGTGAAGTGAAATGTTTCTTGCATTCATCGTGGCTCTGCCTGTCAGAACAGGGGCTGGGTGTGCTGGAATTGTCTACCTAGGTAGTCAAACTGTTTCTTTAAATACCTTTAGTTTTTTCTTAAACTGTGTTCCTCATATTGTGCCATATGTGTTCATATCTTTTGTGGAACTGGGAGGCTACTTTATGCATAGAAAGTTGGAAGGTTTTCTCCTGGCTGTGAATTGCACTTGAGGAAACCAATACAACTCTTATAACAACATGAGAAAATGAATTTTTCAGGAGTTTCAGTCTCTTTTGTTTACAGTTGTAAACATTTCCAGACTGCTTAGAACCAGCTATTCCCGGAGCTTTATGGTCTTGCTGTGGCATTACTTACACAACAACTGCTTCCTGTTGAGGGGAAAAAGGAAAGTTAGTGAGAATGTTGCTTTCCTAAGTAGAATTACCTACTGGGTAGCTTGGGTAGGACATGTATCATGTAAATGACTCTTTAAATAATAAAGGGTAGGCAAATTATATCCATTATTAAAGAGGCGCAATGAGAGTCCAAAGTTTCCATTGGAAATAACCCAATTATGCCCACCTTGTGTGAAATGTTTGATATTGGTGCTGGAGCAGTCAGGGCTGTGGAACTGAGCTGGCAAACTGCTTTATGGGTTGTGTGTCCTGTGGAGACCAGTGCAGGCTGAGGAATTCACCAATAAATCCCAACTTTAGCCTTGACAAATGCCAGCCAAATTCTGGAAGCTACAGAGGGATCTCCAGCTGAGTTCTCTACCAGTTTGTCATACCTCAGCCTAAACATTCATCCTGCAGATTGGAGATTAAGATTTAATCATGTCTATAGATTTCTAATTACTCATGAGTGCCTTATTAGAAAGCCTAGCTGGCAAGGAACTCCAAAGCACTTTCAGTAGATTACACCAAAATTTGTTCCTCAGTTAGTTGCAGAACAGTCATCTGGCACCCAATTCTTGTTCAAAATGTTAGCAGGTTTACTGAAAAATTATTCCAGTCCACCATGTGACCATAAATGGTTTTTAGTCTTGAAAAGTTAAAAGCAGCAACACTGAAACATTTTTTTGTTGATACCTGAAGTGATGTGGCGTAGGAAAGAAAGCCAAAAAGACATCAAAACCATACAAAATTATTTGCTTGGTTTATGGCTTGATTATGTGACTCATGCAGTTCTGTATGGTGAGTCTAGGTTAAAAAATAATCATAGAAACTGTTTTCTAAAAGGAAAATAAGTCAGGAACCTTATGATAGTTACAAATAGATGAAAATGCATATTTTTTCAGGGCATTTGGCAATCACGGAGTAAAAAGCAAGCAGGAGAATGATGTGCATATGCAGTTAAATGTGTAATTAGTACAAGCTACAACATACTTATGACATAAGATAATTAAAATGCTTGTATATATTGTGAGCACTTAAAAATTTTCCTGTTTAAAGAATTTTTCTAAGCATTCCTTAATCTTTTACTAAGGAAGGTGCAGGCCAGAATATTGGAAATGCAGGTTTAGACCCTGTATCTCAATATCTTCCCCTTTGGTTTTGCTTTCTCTGTATTTCTGCTGCCAGTATTACAGTGGAGGAAATGCCTTACTACATCAGTTATTTTGAAATTTGACTTTGGGAATATTGTCAAGATTATCTTTGACTTCTCTTACATGTGTAAATCAATCAAAGGAGAAAATTCTGAAGTTCTGATTCAGAAAATAACCTAGTGAAGGTAGAAAATTATCTGATAGATTTTAGTGGTTGATTTGCTAAGAGTATCTGTCTATGGTGGGAAAAGATTCCTAAAGAGCAATTTAAGGTGAAAATTTAAACCCAAACTTCTCAGGGTTATTATCTTACCCAGCTAGATCTAGTGCCTGTGTGTATTAGATAACAGGAACAAGCAAGCCACTTGTTCTCAGCAGAAAATATCTTATGAAAAGGAGTGTCATATTTAGTAAATAGATATATTTTAATATAACCTGACTAAAGTCAATTTTCTGCTGCCAGATATGAAAGATGTCCTGAAAAAAATAATCACATAAGACTACCTGTATTTGCCTAAATTTAGTTAAGTCCTCATGTTCAACATTATCTAACCAACCACAGGAAACTGTCAGCAGGTTCCCATCGTGCTTTAGTGCTGCTCTGACAGTGAGGAAGGGTTTGTTTCCTTTTCCAAAATTTGCTTATCCTTTCAGTTCACTTGAACACTGTTGGCATTCAGCGTTACCTTTTTGATGGAGGGCTTCCCAGTGCTCTGTACAAAAATACAGAAAGCTCTGCTCCCTGCCATGGGTGTCTTTGAGAGATGCAGGGAAGTGACCAGAAAGCAGGAAAGTTATTTACCATGTTCTGAACATATGGTCAAGTACATAGGGAGCATTTTGGGAAAATCAGAGGGACAACATGTGCAGAGAGGGAAAATTAAACCTAGAAAAGTGTTCTTTGCTTGCAGTTTGCAGTTCTACTGGTTTAAATGAACCAGAAATACAAGTCACACATGCTTGCATTTTGCCAGTAACTATTGTATAAACTTTTTCCACAGCATCTGTCAAATTTCAGCATTAGAACAGCACTTTTAACTGTGGAGTGTGTAATTAGACATGTTCATGTGCCATGGTGGTTCTGTAATTAGACTGTACAGTTGTTACAGACCATTTTAGAGCAGTGGCCTTGACCTGCTTTTTCTGTTGGGAGCATCTTTTCCCTCCCAGGTGGAACCCAGGCTCACCCCAGGCGTCCAGCCTCAGCTTCCCACAGCACTGCTGGAATCACCTGCCTGGGATACTCTCAGGGCTGTGGGGGAGAGCTCTCATTCTTGTGGGGGGAACAAAGATGTGGACATAAATCCTTTGAAATGAGGCTTCATTAATTCTATGGAACAATTTGGTTTAAGTGTTTTTATTTTGAAGAGCAAGCATATATATAAAATGCTAAAATGAGAGCTAATGGGATGTCTTGAAGATTCCAGCATCTAGAAATAAACATAAATGCACTGTACATAAATGTAAAGAACCCACTGTCTAGTATTATTAGCTATATATAAATGTAAATCTGACAATAAATTTTCATTACATTACTATTTTCATCTATATGCCTGAGGAATTGTTGGACTAAGTATAGTGTCTGCATTTTCCTCTAAATGCTTGTGTTACATTTATTAATTCAGGAAGGTAAAATGCTTGTGGAGATACTTGGGTATCACAGGAATTGCTCTAAATGGAACAAATTCAAATTCATAGTATTACCAAAAAAACACGGTCTAAAAATAACACATTGCATTCAAAATTAATTTCTGGACAACAGGATGAAAGAAAAAGATACAGAAAATATCTGTATGCATCTTTGGAAGTGTGTACTGATTCAGAAGGGCTTTTTGAAGCGATGTAACTTTTTCCTCAGTGACAGAAGGTGTAAAGTTCTGGACTGTGTTTGAAAACTCTTCATCCAGCATCTCTGGCTCATTGCACTTTTCTTTGTGTGGACTTGTGCTGACCCTGAGTCGTGTGCCCCATCCTTTTGCCAGAGCACACCCTGTGCTCGCCCTCTCTCCCCCGTCTCCTTCTGTGTACTTTGGTTTATACCATCATAGAATTTGGGAAGAGCCATTTCTCTCTTCTCCCCGTGGACTTTTTTTACTCCTCGAATCTTTTCCCTTGGCTCCCTGCAGCTTTTCCTCTGCAGCTCTATTTGCCCCATTTCTACTCTCCAATACTATAGATGTCCAAATTGAATTCACTCAGAGGAAATAGTGAGCCACTTCAGGGGAAGGCTTAGTTTTGGTGCGTGTTTCTAAAGCCTATAAAGTGACTTTATGTAGCACTATAGAAGTAATAATAAAAAAAAAAGCTAAAACACGACAGCTTTTTCTTTGCTCCCCATTTTTAAAGCCAACTTTTTTTCCGCTGAAGGGTACAGCAAAAGAACATTCCTAGTTGTTCCATCATGTCAGCTCTCTTAGTCTGTAACCTCAAAAGAAATGAGCTTAAGCTCAAGTGTTTCAATGTGCAGTGCGTTGGTCTCTATAGCGACCTTCCTCCCCCAACTCTCCTTTTGCTGGGGTAGAGTTTTCCTCACACTTATATATCTCAAGAGATGTCACATTTTTTTATTGCTCCTGTAGCATGTAATGTAGCCCTAGGTAGCCACACTAGAAAAGAAGGATTTTCACAGTATAATTTCTGCCATTTACTGCATACTGTGGAGCGTTTTCTTAATTTTTTTTCCTTTTCTGCCTTTCACCTTTCTGCTTTAAAAAATGACATGATGGATATTAATATTTTTCCTTAATAAAAATGTATTTCCCCTTGATCTTAGTTTTGGTAATACATTATTCAGTGTTCCTTCTTAATGAAAGCCATTGGTTGTTCCATTACTCACAGCAGTTATTACAGCACTAAAGGTCTCGTTCATCAGAATGACTTGCAGAGGCAAATCCAAACCCCTGAGTGCTCCATGCATCAGGGTAATAGCTGTGGTGCATGCAAGTTATTAAAAAAATTAAAATATAATGTGTGTTTCTTTGTTTTCTTTCCTTTTTTTTTTTTTTTTTAACACTGGGGAAAGATCTGTGAACATCATTTATTTTATTGCCTGTGTGTGCTTGGGCATACTCTGCTCTCTCAGTAGAAGTCATTGAGGAGGTGGACCTGTTGATTGTGTCACATTTTGTAAAACATCCTTCTTAAAATCATGGATGTAGAACATGGATTCTGAGTTGTTCTTAGTTATCAGACTTTTCTTTGGATTCTTGTCATTTTGTTGGATAACAACAGAAGGAGGTATTGTAATCTTAGATGATCTTTGCTGGTATGAGGAAAAACAGGCACAGGTGTCCAGCAGAGAAGACTGGGAGAAACTCTTGATCAAGTCTTGGGTTTGGATTTCTGTATTAAAGATAACCTCTGTAATATTGTGCTCTGTTGAGTTCATACATTCTGGCATAAACTGGACATAAACCAACTGCAATATAATGCAAGACAGCAATTTTATTTCATTATAGTCATCATAAAAGTTTTTTAAGAAAGCAAAGTTATAGGTCTAGCTGGGGTGTCAAAACAGAAAAAAAAAAAATTGTGTAAATTTTGGAAATGTGTGGAGAAGTTGAACTGTTACCTGAGCACAGAGGCAAACAAGAGCTTCCACTGCCAGAATTATTTTTGCAGCATGGTTAAATGGTATTTGAATCATCTTGTAAGGAACACAGTGTACATGTGGACACTTGAAGAATGTAGAGCATGTTTAGCACTTTCATGGCTCTTCTAAACCCTCATTTTTCTCTGAGTTTAATGTATTATACAGTTTTTTTGCCTCTACAAACCTTTTCATTTATTGTTTATAACTTTGCACTCTTTACCTGAATTGTAAGAAAGAAACAAGTTGACCTAATTTGTATTCCAAAATGCTTGCTATAGAAATGGATTTGACAAGTACTTCTACATCATTTAAAAATATTTATGCCCTCTCCATGTATTATGGATGGTATATAGCTTTTGATGTCTAGCTTGATTCTGCATTTGTTGATTAACTTGTCAATGTTGTGATTGCTTTACAGTGTTGCTACAAAGTGGTTCACTTGCTTTTAGGTGTCTGCATCCTTCTTGGTCAACAAAGATCCGAGGGTCTGAAGTTTGAATTGGTTTTGAGGGGGTTTTGGGTATCTTGGGAGCAGAGGGAAGGCCGTTTTTGTTTTTTTTAAAATTAGTTTTATTTTTGGTTTGTTTGTTGAGGGGTTTGTTTGTTTGAAGACTGTAAATATCATGACAATGATGGATTAGATAACTTGGAAATAGCAAACTGAGGAAAAATTTATATACACGTGCCAGTGTGCACCCACACATTACCTTAGCAGGTGCAGTAGTTAAGCCTGAGGAGGAGCAATTTTGAAAACAAAAATGTGCAAAGTTTACTTTTAAAATAAATCATACAACTAGAGCATACTAGTATTTTATTTGACCAGTAGCTTTGAAATAGGCTAACTTCTTCGAGTTCTGTGCATCTTCTGATTTAAATATGTTGAGGGTTGACCCCATTGCACAAAGGGTGCAGAGACAGGTTTGAGGACAATGCAGCTTTCCTGGCAGGAGCCAGAGGTGAAGATGTACATCAGCTCCCTGGTGGGGGGCAGAAAGAACCAAAATACTGGTGTGTGGTCAGCACACCACCCTGGCTGCTGTGAGGGAAACCCCATGGCAGTCAGACCTGGTACATTTGGGAACTGTCTGGTTTTCATCAGGATCTGCTTGTTCATCAGACCTCCCTCAGGTTCCTGCTCTTCATGGTGTTATTGTTCAGTGATGCTGTGCTCAGGGTTGGTGCCGCTCGGTCACTGAGCTTTGTGGAGTCTCGTTCTTGGGTTCACTGGTGTAACCCAACAGCTACAAACCAGCAGGGGAAGGGACAATTCTCGTGGTGGTGACAGTCATGCCCTATGAAAACACGCTGTAACAGCAACATCAAGGCTTCCAGGCAAAACTGGGAGAGCAGAATGGAAAATCCTGCCTGAGAGGTGCTGTGAAATGCTGCTGCAGGTCAGGTGAGGGGGAATAGAGCTGCAAGGGGAGGCAGGTTGTGGGATTGCAAATGGATGGCCCTTGGCATCACCCACACTCAGGTGCTTAGGGACTATGCAACAGACCACAGGCTATTTTCATTTTAAGTGTAGATAATTTAGCTAGATTGACCATGCTAAGAAAATGGCCATATATTTAAACAGTAATAATTTTGATGTTTTCTTCCCTGCTAGATTAAGCAGGGAAAGCCATGTGTAGTGAATTCGAGTCCATCATAATCTGCCTGTGATGGGAGAAATTGGTCCTTGTCAACACCACAGGATTGGTTGCATGCATCATATTTAATGGGCTTTCTGTTCAGCAGCTTCTGTGGGTGGTGAAAATGGAAAATAATCCACACAAGCTTTTCCCTTTAGCTTCGTGTAGAGCATTAAATACCATCCCCATGCAGAGAATCTAGGCCATGGCTGTCAAAGATACTTGAGCACCTTTTCTAGTTTTGTGATTCTTCTTGGCTTTTTCAGAACAAGAATAGCAGTAGCAGGTGATGTTTTGGCTCACTGAGAAGAAGAGAGGTTTTTAATTAGAGGCCATTTTCTGGAACTGGAAGAACACAAAATATGTAGCTGAATGTTGTGAAGGTGGGGTTGAAGGATGCTGAGATATAAAGCTGCTCTGGGGACAAAGGGCTATTAGAAAAACTAGGTGATTTTAGAATAAAATAATTTCCTTTTGTTAGTGTTTTTAGGAATTCTTTGATCAAAATGTCAAATCATGGCTGCTAGCAACGAGGACATTCATGTGCTTGAGTCAAATAAGTAATATTCTGACTTGAGTGGATTTCATCCTCACAAAGTGGCAGTGATGGGAGGGAAGAAATTACAAATTATAAGTCATGATGAGAGGGGAGGTAGCACATAGGACAGGTCTTCATTGTACATTACTTCTTGAACATGGTGCAGGATTCAGATGTCTAAGTAGGAATGTAACTTTCCCATAATCAAACCTTTGAGAGGAAACAATGCCAAAGATTCATGGAAGGATAGAGTTTTGTAGGATAAAGGGCAGCCTAGAAAATGGGATTGAAAAATCTCAAGTCAACCATAAGCATCCTTTACTGTAGAGGTACTTTATTCTCTTAACTAGAATATGTGACATAAGTTGTCTTATCTTGTTGAATTTAAGAAAAACACCCAAAGTTTTAAGACCTTAAAAAAAATAATAGTAGTTTTTATTTTGCCACATAAATTTGCAGTGTTTTTATCTTGAAATTGAGTAGCAGAATTAGGAATGTCAAAATTAATGAGCAGACAACGCTGATGTGGTAAAACAACAAACTTTAAAATTTAAGAATACTCCTGGGATTGTTCTAAAATAGTGCTTTCTATTAGCACAGAGAGCTAACGGGGTTGTAATTGGTTTCCTTTAATACACACATGTTAAGTTAGCCCATTTTGCATTATCTTGTCTTCCCCCACTACAACCAGATGTGCAGCTTTCCTAGAACTGCGCTCATGGGATTGCTCAGCAGAAGCCTTGAGCTTGGTTCCCAGCAGGTGCTGATCTCAACACCTTGTTGTTAAGGACAAGTAGTTGTGTGGTAAAATAAAGAGGCATCTTGGAGTACCAGCACCATCTCAATTAAGCATCCAACTGGGAGGTCTCTGGCAGCAGGAAGAGAACCTTAAAGAATTAATGCCATCACTCCTTATAATCAGCACAGAGAAAGTAACTTCCAGCAGTTTTGCAGGTCTCTGATTCTACAGATGACATGTAACACACAGGCACTCATCTTGATGTCCTGTATTTAGGTGAACTTCCATTCAGAGTTCTCCCTGTGTGTTTGACACCAATGATTCTCCAGCTTAGGGTGTTTAAAAGCTGAAGCACAAACCAGAGCCCCTGACTTCCAACACCAAATAAACTTGGAGAATTGAGACCAAGTTTAGATTTCCTCTCAAAAATACGTTTAATATATGAGCAGTATTTCTATAGGCTGGGCAAATGCAATGTGCCTTTTGAAATTTTACAAGACTATAATAATAATTGAAAATATTTCAGTGTATCTCAAGATTTTTCTTAATTTTAGCATTCTTATTTTGTAATGTAGAATTCCAGTGTCTATTTTTTTTCTAGCATGAGTTATATAGATTTGAGGTCTGTTGTGGCTGTAAAATTAGTCTACTTGTTATGTTAGCCTTTAATACTGTATTCCCACCTACAACTGCAGTAACACAGCTTGAAGGGAATTTAATTAGGAAAATAGGCAGATGAAATAGGCGATGTAATGTATATCTGCAATATGAAGAAGAGTAAATACACTTTTCATCTGAATAGTCAGAATAGAAGCTGTGTTAAACTGGGCTGAAATTTAATCAGAAATGGATTTCTTTTATTTTCTAACATTACTATGTAATTGTGCTCCTTATTACTGGGGATTAGAAAGACTACTATCATTAAAGATGAAACATCTTTCACCAATTATGTTTAGTTTCTGGTTTATCTGATCTTCTCTTTATGCAAAAAGTGGAAATCCCTGGAGGAACAGATGTAGTACAGCGATTCCAATCCCCTGGGAAACGTTGAGCACACACTGTTTGCCTCTCATCACCTGAGTGCCCCCGTGCTGGGTGGATTCCTGCTTGTTTACAGGCCATCCAAGCAATGAGCAGGTGGAATTCAGAGGACTAAAAACTTTCCTGCCTCGCTGCACTCTGGAATATTCCAACCTTGCTGCACAGTCATGGATTTTCCAGTGGTACCCATCCCTTATTTCCCCGAGGTGTTTTGCAGCGTTTGTGTCGGTGCCGAGCGCAGACGATTGCGCTTTACAGAAACACACAGAGCATCACCAGGGCAGAAAACAGCTTAAGTAATCTAGAATAGATCATAAATAATTGTTTAAGAAACAAAATTCCCACAGTCCCTTCTCAGAATTGGAGAGAGTAGCACTGGGAAGTCTGCAGCATTACACAGCACAGCCAATACAAGTGACACATTTGTTTGAAACACATGCTGTATTTCTTTAGTGTGAATTAAGAGATAGAAATATGTTATTCAGGTACATTATTGTGTAGTAAGCAAATAGAAATGGTCTTAACATGTGCATTAATTCTATGTATGAGATTTTAAAATGTTTATTAATTCTAGATCAACCCACTTGGGCTGTAACGTGATTCTTCAAACTGTTGCTTAGAGAGGCATGAGATTAGTGCTTTTACTTTACTGCTTTTTATAACTTTTTTAAACAAGATTGGCTGTGAAATAAGTGAATATGCATGTGGTAGGTGTATGATGAATACATGGTTTAGGCAACCTGATGTCACCAACCTTATTTTGCTACTGTTTGTTGTTTTTTGCCTATGGCAGCAAAAAGCCAGAGGACTTCTTCTGGTGATTACCAAAGTCTCAAGTTCTCTCCCTCCTTAAATCAAATTTCAAAGCATCAGATTTTAAAATTAGCCTAAAGCCTTTGTTCTGTGTTTAAGTCTGTTCCATGCCTCTGGACATGGTTTTTATTTATCAGTATTTTGGAAGACAGAATAAGAAATGATTGGTAATACTTTTATTTCTGTCCATAGCATTGCCAGATGCAAGGGCAGGTGTGGTGGTATATTTGATTTTCCAGCTAGTGGAGACACCAGCTTAGTTTCATCACTGGATGGTAGTCCAGGCTATAGAATGTGTTTTGCTCCTTTATCAGAAACATTGCCTTCATTGCAAAAAGAACCATGTCTTTTTTTTGTATCAGGTAAAAACATTCTTGAATGTTTTAATTGGAATGAAAATCCCCGGCGGGGGGTTGCTGATGGGCTGCTTAAGAGAAATGAGGAAGATTGATTGAAGGTCCTAATAGTTATTTTTCTCAAACATCAGCACAAGATAGCAGGTGTTTCCTCTGCTAAGCAATTCTTTTAGTTGCTAAAGAGACTTGATTTTTGTATGTTGTCAGGTTTCAGGTTTAATATATGCTAAGGGACACATCTCAGACACTTAATCTTCTGTTGACTTTATGGGGAAAAAAATTGTAGAACTTTTTCAGATCTTTGAAACAGGTGTAGTTAAAGTCTCCACTTTTCTATGGTCTGCTCAAGCATTTCCTTTAATCTGTGATTTTCAAAAATAAAACAAGACATGGTTCCCACTTAGAGAATGTTTATTACTTGGAAATGTAGTCATCTGATTTGTTACTGTGTCTTATACTAAGATTTATACATGTTCTTCTGGTGTAAAGCCTGACTAGATGCATCTGCTATCCTTAATTTAATTTACTTAAGTTCTTCTGTGGAATCAGGTAGCTACAAATTCGAAGTTCCTTTCGAAGAACAGATATTTCTCAAAGACACTTTCAAAGTGTGTGCACTTAGAAGGGTTGTTGTGTGTACTTCTTCATGGGAGCAGATAAAGGTGCGGGATGTTAAATTAGAATAAATCTCAGCTTAAGAGCCAGGTTTGGGTTTTACTGAACACAGCAAGCTTGCAAGAAAAGAGCTGCTACAAAAGACCCTCCGTGACTCTCACAGTGGATTTCCCCATCTGGAGCAACATATAAGACTGAATTTCCTGATTAGTCACTTGGTTCAAGCAGGGCAGTGTTAGCGTAATGCTTCCGATGTGTCTGAAGTATTGTCACAGGAAATTCATCATTACTTCATATTTTACCCTGCAGTACCTTGGATATTTCTGACTGCATTAAATACTTTAAATACTCTAGGGCTTAAAGACCTAAAATAGACACTGTTAGGATTGTGCCTTAGCTATTTAAGAGGGATTTTCATTCTCATCAGGAGGAGAAAAAATTGTAGTGAATGAAAGTGGAATTCTTTGAGCTTCTGTAAGAGAAAATGTGATCATCTTCACATTCCAGTTGCTCAGACTAGAATGTGTGGATGGAAAATGAATAAATACACTTTCCTTAGGTTACTGGTGTTTCTTCAGCTGAGGTATTTAGTGGAGAGATTGATTTAGAAAATGTGGTCTATTTGGTAAGTCCTGTGTGCATCAATTTGCATTGTGGCAAAAAGCTTGTGAAATCCTATTTGTGCTTTTCCAAGAACACGTGATCCGGATGTACACAATGCAGGACAAATGAAAACGGGAGGGAGTAATTACGTTCTCTGTCTAGAATTTTGTAGCCCTGCCAAGAGGGTGAGAAGAGGGTTTAAGAAATTAGATGTAAAATTTTTGCTTTGGACGGGAGCCTTTTCCAACACCCCTTCGAGGAAGCGATACTTTTAGGAAAACCCTAACAACCTTTCCAAGACATCCAGTGTCTTGATGAGCCCAGGAGGCACTTTCTGTTGGAAGCTGCCTGGACAATTTGTTTGTCCTATTGCTGTTGTTTGGAAAGGCAGAGTCAGTCCCTTATTCATCTCCACTCTTGTGTCTTTCAGACCCCGAGGGTTGACGTCCGTCATGCTGAGATTCGGGCAGCACCTCATCAAGCCCTCCGTGGTCTTCCTGAAGACTGAACTCTCCTTTGCTCTCGTGAACCGCAGGCCGGTGGTCCCAGGGCGTATCCTTTGGCTGGCTGTGCTCTTGGGAAAAGCAGGAGGAATGCAGAGTGCTCGGAAGGCCAGGTAGGATGCGACACGGGTTCGTTCTGAAACCAGGCAGTGGAACGTGAGATCCTTGATCAGTGTTGCAGAACTGCCGAAAACAGTTGCTAAGCAACTGTGACCTTCGAGGTGAATTTCTATTGACCTTTTCACCACAGAAGATGTATAAACAACCAGGTGCTGCTGAAAGCGTTTTAAAGTGTATCTGAGGTGGTAGTGTTTAAATTTCATATTATGCTAAGTAACATATCCTGCTTCCCTTTTAATAATGTCACTTGTTTTCAGATGTGGTAACTTTTTCATGGAGAATTTTCAGCTTCTCCTGGCTAAATGCACACCATTTGTCAAGTGGCAGCAGAATCCTTTATGAAGACTTTTTTCTTTTTTTTTTTTTTTTTTTTTTGAGGGGGGACAGATTACTTTGATTAATTTAGGTAGGAATGAATTAAATAAACCATCTGTATAGTGCACACATTTCGTAATGAAAAAGTGAAGCCCCATGTTGTAAGTAAAATTCTCAAGTTAGAAACTTTATAGGAACTTGCTTATGCAAGATGCTAAATGAGCCTATTTAGGGTATTTTGTAGTGTGGTGTGTTATTTTCCAGTCAAAACTCTACTGCTCCAAAATTTGTGCTGCTTTCATTGGCTGGAGGTGCAATTTTTCAGAAATAATCAAGACTGATCACTTTTCCCATAGAGGTTCATGGTAAAATTTTAGTAGGAACTCAGGCAATGACTGAATGTGTTTTGGGAAAAGAAGAAAGTTGTCTGGAGTTTATTGAAAGTTTTCTTTTTCTTCTGTAGCTTTATGTTGTTTCTTTCATAATTTAATGTACAATTTAGAATTTAGTAAACTTTAATATATTTTTTTAAAGTCACAAATGTATTTCTTCTGAAATGGAGCCTTCCTCTCCTCCTATCAGTTCTATAGATTATAGTTGTTCAGTATTGAATTTTTCTCTCCACCTGCTTTAGATGGTGTTTGTGTGTACCAGAAGTCAGATTGTTTGGTTATAAATGCATGGCAAAGATGCACAGACTTCATAGAAACATTAAAGGTGTTACTGTCTCACCAGTATATTTTAATGAATTAAGTTAACAGTATTTCTGAACTTCAAGTTTCTGAAATACCTGGTGTAAATCAATGTGATTTACAGAATTGTCATAATAAATCTTTGTCATTTTCAAAGCTGTATAAAGACAATATCACATCAGTCACTGTGTGATGCAGAGCCCGGAAATGCCTGAACTGTATGTTGGTTTATGCACTGTCTGGATCAGAGAATAAATAAAATGTTTCCTTTTCTTCACATGGAGGTTTTAAAAATAATACGAACACTTGTTTTTGAATTAATCAGTTAAGTGAGCCATTGCATCTGTTGTTAAAAATAGAGTATTTCAGATGAAGGATACTTGTTTTAAAGTTTCGCAAGCACCTAGTAATGACAATTTAAGGAGCCTATAAAACTTAATTATTATAAGCTTCTCTCCTTCTTAAATAATTAAAGATTATAAACTCTAGTTGTATAGTTATTGCTGACTTTTGGCAGATACATTTATTTGCTCAGGGTTTAGCTTTGTTATCCCATAATGAGTATTGCAGCGTATTTTATAGTGTCACATTGTTTTAATAGCTTATGTGTTGTAATATATAATGTAGTCTTTGTTTCTCCATTGAATAAATGTTCAGGTAATAAAAACCCAACCCTTTTCCTTTCTCATTACAATATGAAAAAATTAGAGATCTCGATACAAAGACTAGAATACAGTATGTAAAATAGAGCAATTTGCAGTTGTAAGCCTTTAAAATGTCTGTATAATGCAGCATTCATCTTGAGACCTGGCAGTAACAAGTGTATTTTCTTTGTTTTATTGCAATAATTTTATCTACCTTGTCTTTGGCACACATATGACATTCTTTTTCTTTTTTTTTTTTTTCCAGTAGAAAATAAAATATTAATGTATGTGAATTAGAGAGACAAAGGAAATCAGTTGGAAAGCCAGCTCACTCCAGGTGGTGGCTTTAATTAACTAGTAAGGTTGAAATTCCATCTTGAAACAGAACATAGGTTTAGAGCTGTGAATTGGCTGTGATAGTTTTAAAATAAAAATTCAGTCAGAATGGTCTCGTGGAGTTCAGTGTTTGTGATTTGAGCAGGCTGGTTCAGTTAACACATTGCAAAGTTTGGTGTTATTTCCAGCTGCCAATCCTGTGAATTTAGATTGACACTTCAGAGGCAAACTGTGCTAATAGAAACCAAAAGTAGGTAGAGTAAGAACACAGTATTTATGGTAAGGGAAGAGTTCTCCTGTTCCTGGACAGAGCTGCCTCATTTGATCCCACGTTGGACTTCTGCCTGATGGGTGCACATGAGTTCATGGACTCAGGACCCTGTTTGTGTTTGGATCCCTTTCAGTGATTATTGCAGATTCTTGAATAGAAAGGAATTGGGATCTTAAGTAAAGAACTGGGATATCTTAAGATATCCCTTGAGTAAGGGGATATCTCACATTACATTGGAGTCTTCAGTGTGTAGGCTACGATATGGGCATGTGCTTGACAGGAGGAAACTTGTTCACCTCTTTTGTCTCAACCAAATGGAGAAGAGCTAAATGTGGTGAGTGTGCAGGATTAGTGTGTGTTCCCCTCAGGACATCCAGTCCCTTTGCTGTCACCTAATAGGGAAATGGTTAAAGCTCAGAGGTGTCTGACCACAGTCTGACTGAAGACGTCATCGCTCAACTCCCATGACAAAATGAGGGGTCTATGAGTGCTCTGCTCTTCCCTGAAGTCCTACTTGTCTGATTTCAGAGCAGGGAGTCACATGGGATTGGGCACAGTTTTGATCAGTGAGACACTGTTTTTTTTTGGGCTGTACTTTTGTGAGGGTTTTCCGTTTTGTACAGAAACTGTATGATTCTTTTTTTTTCTAACGCCTGTGCATTTTCCAGGAGCCAAGAGTCTAGCTGGGAACACGAGTGCTGTGTGCAGTACACATCTTGGCAGCAAGTGGGAGTGGTGGGGAAGTGAGCTGCTTATTCTGTAAGCTTGCTGGGATGTGTACCCGTATTCAGGTACCAGTGCCCTTTTTTATGAAAAGTAGAGTCCTTGTTTCCTCTCAGTTCTGTAACTTGCTGCTCTGCAGAGTGTGATTGTGAAAAAAAGTCATTTGTGACTCTGTTGAACAACAATGTGGTTGTTTTGGAGAAGGCAGCTATTCAATAGCTGGAGCAGTGTAGGGATGTGTATAGTCAGCAAATGCATTGTTTCTGTCACACAAAAGGCCCAAGACAAACTGAATCAGCTCATGTAACCAGCATGAGCTGAGCTTCTGCTTGGCTTCTGGAATGATTTCGTTCAGAGCTTCCGCAGTTCCATAGGACAGAACTGTGGCTGTTTTAAACAAATTCCATCTCCTCTTTGACATGGACTTTTTTGCTTTAACATGGTAACAAATACTTTGTAAATGACCTACCATTTTATTGATGTTTTCCTCAGCCTGCACCAGAGCTTTACAAGGTTTTGCTCACATCTTCAATAAATATAAACTGTTTTTTATCACTGCCTTTCTCATGGCATTGTGCAGGGTACTTGCTTTCATCTTGTGTTAAACGTGAAAAATGAATTTGAACATTAGCAGAATCCATTTGGGGACCAGGACTTTTTATTATAAATAAAATTATTCATTTGTTACGTCCAATTTTTTTTTCAGCAGACAAGGTATTGATCTTTGGATTTGTGTTCAGGATGCCGTAAGAAGAACTAGCACAAAAGGAACACAGCAACATTTGTAAATTGATTGAATGCAATATGTAATGACAGAGACAAACATCAGATCTATGGCAATACTATATTATACAAAGCATTTTTCAGCAGTTTATTGAATTGGTTATTAAAAGGAACAGGCTTCCCAGCTGGGAACAACAAGCTGAGGGTTATTGGGACCAAGTAATTTTAGAGAAATTTGTGGTGGACAGCTTGGCTCCCTTACTAAGGGCACATATATGTGTTTGTAATAAATTAGAATAAATACTTTATCACAACTTTTCAAATGGGATTGATTATGAAAAGGTTCTTCTATTTAAAAAAAGAAAAAAGGAAACAAAAAAGGCAGTTTTACTGTTACATACTGAATTCTACTGGACTACTTAGTATTGCTGTTTTCATAGAATTCCAGTTTTTCCCCACCAGAAAGTATTCTGATTGTGGGGAATGGACCATATATAAAAACCCAAAGCATGGGATGTTTTCTGACAACTTCATCCCTATATGGAGTTAATGGTCATTATTTGTTGCCGAGACAGTTGTGGTGTTCTGTGAGTTATTGCAGCTTGTTCCTTTTATTAATGAGTAGAGAAAACATTAGTTGAACCAGATGCTCCTTCCAAGACTTCTCCCAGCCCGAGCTGCAGTGTGACTGTTCTGGCTGTGCTGCCGGGGTGGGGAGGGATCCAGGTCAGGCAATGTGAGAGCAGCATCTGCTCTGCTGCAGGATTTGTCTGGCTCTGAGCTCCCCTGTCACCTGCTGTCAGAATTGCTGTACTACTGGAGACTGCCACAAATATTGTCATAATGCTCTCCTTGGAAGTTTTGCAGTTAAAAAGAAACAATCCTTTTGATTAACATTGTTTCTTAATATACTTTAAAAGTAGTTTTTAATTTAGCTACAGTCCTGATGGAATTTCCATTGAAGACAGTGCACTGGCTCTGGAAAGAAAAGTAGTATTCTCTCACCAGGTTTTGTTGGAAAACATGGTATTTATCATTTATATGAAATTTTAGTTCTTCATAAAGTTACAGAGCTGCTGTTTGTTACGATTTAGTTACTTTGTACATTGCGTGTTTATCACATCTATATTTATGCCACATAATTATGAATTTTATCAGGTTTAGCCCCAACAAGTATTAATATTTGCCATAAAACTTAGATTTAGAAAATAAAATTCATTTATATTGCAGAATATATAAATTTGTATTTACGTATTGCAATAATTTATGCTGCACAATTGCAACTACCTGTTAGACATATCTAACCCTGTGGGAAAGTATTCTTTAGTGCTCATTACAGAAGTTTCCTATGTATTACTATTATTATTATTTTGTTTAGCACAATGTTAAGAAGGAGTCATACTCCTTTTAGTTCTTTTAATGAAGAGTTAAAAATAGGGTGTTTGGTTAAGATTTTGTAACTTAAGTATGATGCTGGAGATGGCAAGGGAATCACATGGAGACAGAAAATGTTGTTTGGTACAATAAGGACTGGACTACCTATATGAATTCCTCAAAATGTAACTTTAGAAGAAGGAAGTACTAGGAAGAGGATGCAGTACCTTTGCTGGTGCAGAAGAAATGGGAAGAGCAGATATAAATGATAGATCTTATTTGAAAATGTGAGGGAAGTATAGAATATATCTCTTCATCAGGAATGCAGAGGAGATTTGGACTTACTTTATGCATTGTCAGTATTTGGTAAGTTATTTTTGAGATACCAGGCTGAAGCTGTTGAACATCAGTGAAAATTTCCGGTTTTTAACTCAAATCCCAAATAAAGCTGTTCCATGACTTCTCCTTATCTGAGCAGTCCTGATCCCTCCAATGGGACTTACTAATGCCTTATAATGTTTACTTGCACAAATGAGAGTAACAAAACCAGTTCCTATGCTTAATTATTTGTAGCTGAATTAAGCTGTGTTGTGCAGAGGGTGAGGAGTGGGGCTGCACCCTTGGCAGCAGCAGGCCTGTAAATCAGCTTTGCCTGGTGGAAAAAGGTTCTCCTCAAACAGCCCAAAGCACGACTGCTCCCTGTATGCAAACCACTCGAACTTACTGGTGGTAGAGAGGCCACTTAATTATCTCAGGCCTGGAGTCATTTTGTTTGCAGTCTCCAAACAAAGGGATGGTGTTTGACTCGCAGTAAGAAATGCTGCTTGTGAAGATAACAGATTCAGGGCTCTGTGCACAAAAGCTTGTCTCTCTGACTTATTTGTGGGCATGGACTTCAACTGTCTCATTTGGGCTGATAAAAACGCTTTCTCTCCCTTCAAATCTTGTCTGGCTTGAAAGGTGCTCACTGTTGAAGGAGGATGTACTTCACCAGATATATTATTCTACTTGAATTGTTATAGTTACATTAATATACTGGCATTGATGAAAATCCCTTTATAAATGCTTTGTGCCAATATTGTAAACAGAAAGGAAAAAAAATGAAAGTAATGAAACCAGAAGTATTTCTTGCTGATTTGCAAATGGAGTAAGTTACCAATTAAATTACTCATTTACGTGTATTCAGTAGATCAGTGGTAAGAATTTCTCAGACCGTGGCACAGACTGCGTTGGAAGAGGTATTGGAAAAGCTGTCTTAAGGCCACATCTGGGAGAGGCAGAAGATCTTAGGCTGGAGCCTGGTGCATCTTACAAATGTCATGGAGGGATGAGCAGTCTTTTATTAGTCATGTGTTGAACCAGCCTTCAAACCTGAATGAGAAATCTGAAACATGGGCTTGTAAGCTCTGTGTCATAATAGGTTGGATCTGTGCAATTAAATTTCTTGACTACATTGTTAACACATACTAAAATCCAGCAAAAAAATTTCAATTCCATTTTTGTCTGATCTCCTTTATTCACCTTTCATCATCATCATTGATTGGAACTTATAAATGGCTTAAACCACATTATGCATGAACTTCTCTACTGCTCTGTGTGTTTCAGGGGCACTCACTGCACAGTGCTGAAGGTGTTTTACTAATGTGCATCTTCTAAGACTGTTTGTCCTTGTGAGATCCAGGGACATGCAGAAGAATTCCCATTTTGTCATGTTTACCCTCATTATTGATTTGCAAAGCATGTTAGCATTTTAACATTGACTTCCAGCTATAGTTTTATGGTATCTGACTTAATTTACTTTGAAGTTCCTGTCACTGGGGTGACAGATATCTGGTAAAAAGAATTTGTTTTAGCATAGCAAGAAACCTGGCCAAGTGTTTACTGAGAAAAGACAGAGGAACAAAGCAATGTAGAAGGATGTAAAATTAAGAGATAGCAAACTTTTGTATGAAAAGTGTCTGGGAAACTGAGGCAGGGGATAAAAAAGGTAAAACCTCCAAACCTCCTTTGAGGTTTAACACAATAATTGGCATTCTTGTTTAAAAACCTGTGAAGTCCTGTTCATCTTCCTGCTCTCTACCTGAAAGGAGGTTGTAGCCAGGTGGGGGTCAGTGTGTCCTCCCAAGGAACAAGCAATAGGACAAGAGGAAACAGCCTGAAGTTGTGCTGGGTGGGTGGAGTGGGTGGGTGTATTAAACTGCACATTTGGAAGAATGCCTTCATCAAAAGGGTGGTCAAGCACTGGCACAGCTGCCCAGGGCAGTGGTGGAGTCACATTCCTGGAGGGATTTAAATGACATGTAGATGTGGCTCTCAGGGACATGGTTTAGTGGTGGGCTTGCCAGTGCTGGGTTAATGGTTGGACTGGATGATCTTAGAGGTCTTTTCCAACCTAAACAGTTCTATGATTCTATAAGTAATGAATACTTTTAGCCCAGTGTTTATTTTCTAGTCTAGTAGAGAGCAAATTTGTAATTGGTGTGGTTATTGAACAAACCTGTAATTTTTTCCTTTTTTCACATCAGTAAAACCCAAACAAATAAATGGACGATAGATAACAAATGCTAAAGAGGTGTTTGCTGCTGTTGCACTTTTGACACTATGGAAAATTAAAGTACCTGCATCTGAGGCAGAAAACCACATGCTTTGCATTCAGGTACCAATTACCATGAAGTTTAAAAAAGAAAGGAGTACAAAGAAATCTTTTTCCTCAGTACATAACTGGGTTTAAATTCAGCTGTTTCTCCTTTTTTAAAGTAGTTTCTGGCTAATGAAGGAGATGACAGTTACAAGTCATTCCTGTTATAGTTTGTGCACCTTTTTTCCTCAGTACAGCCATTAGAATGTGATATGCAGCACACACACAGTTAACCAAGTCTGGGCAAGGTATTGCTTGACTTGCTCTTACAGCAGAATATAATTAAAAGAGATGATTGGAATACATGGATATTCATAATAGATGTCGCACAATTACCATAAGTAATGCAATACATGCAAAATCTCCATTTGTAATGAAAATAGATTTGCTGGAAAGTCAATTGGAAATTTCATTTATTGCTTATTGTTTCCAGCATATTGGAATATTTTGTGCTATTCAGTGTAATGCAACTATGTGTTTTCTTCAAGTACGTATTTTTTAGAGGCATCCAACATGAATTTCCTGTTGCAACTCATAAGAGGAAATCTAGTGATACAATGTAAATCTGTAATTTCTTTTCTTTGCTGTGGAGAGCCTAATATATAGTGTATATGTATACTAATATATAGTATAGTATTTTTCTGTTGAAACATACATTAATATTCCCTGGTGTACCGTAATTATAATCTAATGAAAATATAATTTCTCAAGTGACCATCTTGTACTCCCTATATTTAAAGGACCTCTATTGTGGTTTAACCCTGGTCAGCAACTAATCACCACAAAGCCACTTGCTCACTCCTCCCCACTGGGATGAGAGAGAGAATTGGAAGGACAGAAGTAAGAAAACTTATGGGTTGCTATAAAGACAGTTTCACAGGTCAAGCAAAAGCCACTGACATGGGCAGGCAGGTGTTCAGCCAGGACAGCAGGGCTCCATCCACTGTGGCAGTGACTTGGGAAGACAAACACCATCACTCTGAATGCCCCAACCCCTTCCTTCTTCTTCCCCCAGCTCTATATGCTAAACGTGACACCGTGTGGTCTGGGATGACCCTTGGGTCATTTTGTGTCCCCTCCCAACTCCTCGTGCCACCCCTACAAGATGGGTAAGGAGCAGCAAAGCAATAGTGAAAACATCCCTGAGTTATCAACATTGTTTCGAGCACAGATCCCAAATTACCTCCTACCAGTGACTATTTGGAAGATCAGCTCTACCCCAGCCCAAACCAGCACAATCTTCAGCAGCGAAGAAGGAAATAAAGGGCAGGCCATGCACGTGAAAAATAAGCAGGAACACTCTCTAAACATACAGGAGAGAAAGAACAGTTCACTGTGATGTGTCATCCCAGTACCTTCTCCAGGGCATAGAGTGATATATAATGCCACAGCCTGATCTCTTCAGACTGCCTGGTTAGATGTCAGTCCTCTGCAAGTAAATCCCATTTCCTGTGTTCCCTCAGTGAGTGCTCATGCAGAGGTCTGAGTAGAGTCCAGACACCAATACAGATTTCTTCAGATTCAACTTCAGTAAAAAAATCTTGAGTACAATTGCTTAACCCTGAAGGAGTACTGGTCTTCTGGATACCTGAGTAAAATAGCTTGAGTTTTGAGATGCAAGGCCCCAGCTCTGTTGGGCTTCACCTCTTCTGGCATCTGTTGTTTTTCCCTCCCTCTTTTCCTCCTCTCTGCCCCCTTGCACAGGTAACTCATGCCCAGTGCTGTGTTTTCCCCCGGTGTGTGCTCAGGAGGGGAGCCTGTGCAGTATCTCCAGCCTCGCTGTGCTCCTTGGTTTGTTCAGGAAGTGCTTTTCTCTGTGGGTTTGAAGTGGCAAGTGAGATTATCAAGTAAAGTGATTCCAAATGGCCCCATAATTGCTTTGCAGAGCTTCAGTTGAGGGTCAGGCACCTTCTCTGAGCAGGTAATTGGGTAAATTATGTTTTAGTAAGTTGTCTTGTGTAAAGTTAGATACGAACATAGCAGACAGTGGAGGCTTTGTTGTAAAATGAGGCTGCAGTAGGAAATGAAGTGCATAATTCATGGATACAGACCACTCATACCATATCAAGGTTTCTAAGGTTGCACAAGTGTGTATAGTCTGCTATTCATTTGCTAATGTATTTTACTTGTTGCTGTTCCTTGTAACCTGCCGACTTCTACTGTTTCTAATCAAAACATAAACCTCAGCATCTCTCAGTGATCTCTCTGGAGCAAATGTTCATATTGTTCAAAAAAAGTTGAAAATCCCTCTACTGATGCTCCAGTGTAACATTGTACTGCATTCAGATAAGTGATCACTCCACAGGAGCTGCCTAAGAGCAGTGGGTTTTAGTTCAGGATTCAATGATCTTTATCTGGGAATAACTGGGAATGCATTGAGATGGCCTTGTTGCTGTTTGTTTCATAAAATTAGAAATTGTGTGCAATGAATATGAGTTTAAATAGGTGAATTTGGAAATTCTGCTTTTTGTGCAGCCTGGAGTGATTGTATTTCTCCAAGTTTAAACACGTGACATAACTTCCGTGAATTCCATTCGATGTGTGGCAAAATTAAATACATTTGAACTGCATCTGAAAAAAAGACTGATGTTTTGGGATTTTAACCTTGACTGTTGGTGAGGACATAGCAGGGTACCTCTGCCAAGCATTGCTACCTGTTGAATGTTTGGGTGCAAGGACCATCAGCAATGTTGCAAATAATCCAGCGCTTTCTTGTTAGAGCCAAATGCCTTGTGCCCAATGTTCTGTTGAAACTTTTGGCACATTTGCACAATGAAATTACATGTTCTTCCCCCTGCCAATTACCTTAGCTCCAGGTAGTGCAAATTGAAGGCAAACTTTTAAATATATACTTCATTTTGCATAGCTCTGTTGTGGTGGAGAGAAATTATGTTGGCAGTGAAAACTTTGTAAGCACTCTGAAATGGGATCAATGTATTTTTCAGATGATTCTCCTTAAAAAATTTTAGTGAGAGACTTCAGACATGGCTGCTGACACAGATTTGCAGAGGTACTAGGAGAGTACTGCAAGAAAGGTTTTTTTGACTGTGTTTTTTGTTTTTCTGCAGTCATTTTGAATGAATGCAAAACATGGAGTTGCCACCCTTCTTAGGTAGTGGGAAGACTTTTAAGGTGGAAAAAAAAGAAAGCCACCTAATTAGTATGCAGTCATGTGGAAGGATGCTAATGACATCTCTCCTCAATTAATGTTTCCTTACTATGATCCAATCAATATTAATAAAATAAGTTATACTTGCTTGTCTTTCAAAAAATTTCTGAATTTGACCTGGAGAAAGTTCATCACAAAAATCATTGTAGAGTTGTGTAATTCTATTTTTATCTTAATCTGAAAATGGTGATGTTAATGGAGCACTGCTGACTTAACATAATATTTTGCTGAGGCTATATTAGCTTAGAAAACAGTGAAAGTATTCCCTTTTCCTCTCTGGTTCCTTAACAAAATAAAATACGATGCATCTAATATCGATAATGATTATTTATAAATACATGTGGTATGGAATAATTTTTTTAAAAATGTGGAGAAACATCCTTCTTACATGAAGATTGGGTTTTAAATGAAAGCATCTGATGCAAACAGGTGTTTGTAGAAAGCAAAGCCCAAGAAACAGCTTGCAATGACATTTGTTTATTCAGTTCTAAGAGAAAAATGGGAGACAATTTTGAACTAAACAGAACTGCTTTCTGAAATACTTACAACATCTAGCTTGGTTTTTATTGTGTAGAACATCTAGACTGGGTTTTATCATGTAGATCAACCAGTCATCTGTTGGTTAATTTTCTTGATTTTTGCACAGCTAAAAGTTGGAGGAAGTGTTTTAGTTTGTTTACCAGCTGGGGTTATATAATGGAGTTGGTGTGGATCTTACTCGAACTGGAGCACTCCAGAGAGAACAAATCCATGGTGTTAGAAAGCTCATCAGGCTCAGGTTGGCCCCTGGTGATGCCTTGTGTGGAAATAATTAGTTTTATGTAGAGAGTGAGGGGCTGCAGCTCTGTGGGTGTAGCTCTGCTGTGTTCCTTCACCTGCATGTAAAATTCTCTCTCGTGATGATTGTTTTTATATTTTGTGGTAGTTTGGGCTAGGCCTTCCCACAATTTATTATATCTTTATATAAAATCTTTAACTTGTTTAACCCATTTTTAAACTGCAGGAAGACAAGATGTCTGGATGAGATTTTTTTTTTTTCCTGTATATGTGAGTGATATTCTTTATCCAAACCTCTAGTGAGAGTCCAGGTCAGGTTTTATTCATCCTTAAACAAGAAAAGTCTGATCCATTTATCTGGCATTCACAGCAGGATTGTTTGTTTTAGTGTAATCTTGACATGTGCTGTAGATTATTTATTCTAGTTGAGGGTGGTTTTTTAACGTTTATTGGTCTCTTAGAAGCCCATGGATTTATCTGCTCATTTTTATATGTTCCAGTGCTTGCAGTGTGGAGGACAGTTTGTAGAACTGACTGCTAAAACTAGGGATATTTTTGTATGCAAATCAAAAGGATGATTATATGTACCTGCCTTAAGAATTGAGAGAATTATACATGGGATGTATATGGAAAGGTACTGGGGTTTGATCCTCCTACTTTAAATAACAGGATGCATAATAATGATTATTTTGATACAAAATTGATACAAAGAATCTGGCATTACTAAATGAAAGAGTTAAAAAAATTAATATTGTAACCAAGCAGTAGAAATGCAAGGTCCCCTTTGGTGCTGTGGTTGGATTGTTGTTGTGCCCATGTATTTCAAAAGATATTCCTCCACTTTTTCAACATAGGGGCAAGGGGAGGGGGCAGAGGAAAGGAGATGATGTGCAGTCCAGCTTTGAGTCTTTTCTCAGATCCCCCTTGATCTTTAACTGTCACATTGGTGGTACCTGAATGAATTTAACTTTGTACCTCAGCTGAAGTGTTGTCCATAGGGGATCATTTTATATTGCCTACAACATATCAGAGTAAAGAAAATAATGTGATTTGATAACTCTGTTTTGTCACGATTGAAAAGGCACAGAGAGATGCTCTATTTGTCTTTTTAAATAATGAAAGTTGAATCAAGATTGTCATCTGATCTGTCAGAGGATTCAGCAGCAATAACTATCTTCCATCTCATTACTTCTCCTTCCCTTTTGAAACTTTTTAATCTTTGCAAGAAAAATTGTCAACTGTTGTAGATCTCCAGTGTTTGTTGTTCCCATTTACTGCATGAACATACTTGCTTTTAAAGTCTATTCATTGAATGGGTGACTGTGAGGAAGTGAGAGTGTTCTCAGCTGTCATAGAGATCTCCTCTGTTCCTTATTGCTGTAGGTTTGAAGAGGGAAAAAAAAAGACTTACCTAATCTAATTTTGTTTTTAATTCATGTTGTTGTTTAAAATTGGTGGTTAAGGTTTTTTCTGCCATGTATGTTTGGTGGCTTAGATTTTTCAAAGCCATTGCTGAAGTGATGATGAGGGACTCCTGTGATAATTGCAGACAGGGCAGTTTCATTACTTCAAAAAGATCAATATTTGTCCTTTAAAAAAAGATGTGTATTCTTGTTAATCCTCTTCACTGTACCAGTTGGTCAGCACTCACAGGTTACTGTTCATTTCTACCCACAAAGAGTGGTAGAGGACAGCCCAAGAATAGGATACTCTGAAACATAAAGAATTTGAGAATATTTCCAGTTGGAATCCACATATTTGGGACCACCGAAAATATATATTTACAGGTACTTTGTTTAAAGACTAATAATGCCAGTAGAGACGCTGGACAGAAAAGGAAATGAGATGTGTGTGGAGGTACAATAATGTGTTCTGTTTTCCTCATAAGAAACAGTGGACCCTTGACTGTCCTACTGTTGGAGGGCTGAGGAGCTTCACTGTGAGTTCCTTGTCCCATTGTCCTTGTCCCTTGTATTGGAGTGCAGTGGAAGCCAGCACACTCATAGCAAGCTAATGTTATTGCAAATCTTGAATCTAATTTTGTTCGTTGTCAGTGGAGCTGCTGCTCTCTGCAAAGCCTCTGCTGTCAGAGCCACTGAATTCTGAGGATCTGTTTAAGAAGGTCCTTTGTGATTTCCTAATTATATTTCATGACAGTCTTGCTTTGTTCAGTATAATAACGAAACAGAAAACTTTCAAAATTAGTTTTAATATAAACATATAATGTATGCAACACAGTGATAAACCTTGAAAAAACTGCCATTCCCACTGAGTAATTAAATATCATTACCTTTAGTGTCTACTGGATTGTCTGTCGTTTGTTAAGTAAAGGGAAGCATAAATGTGCTGCATATACTGAAAGCAATTCAATTTGCCCAATTAACAAAGTTTAAGATTGATTTCAGTGGCATGATTCATCTTATGATATTAGTTGTTTTGTGCCTTTTGATGTAAAAATGTTAGCCCTAAAATGTTTTTCCTTTTTATATTGTTGAGGCTTAATTTAACTCTAAAACTTTCTATGCATATTCAGTTGAAAATAAAATTGAAAAATACCATCCCATATGAAAAAAAAAAAAAAATAAAGCAGTCATCATCTTTCTGTCCTGCTCTTTGGAATGAAGTGTGCTGGGCACACTGACTGCTGAGGATGTAACATTGTCTGCTGTTTTCTTTAGGGCTTTGGATCTCCTCTGTTAGAAAGTGATGCCCTGGGCCTGGCCTTCCCCACTGGGCAGTATTTGGTAATAAGGATGTGATGGTGCATTTGGCACTGACAAAAGGAAGGAGAAAAGTAATTAATTGGGTTTGACTCTGCAGATGACAGTGTAGCTCAGCTCACTTCAGAGTATAAAAATACCACGAATGATAGACATTTGGATGTAGTTTCCAATAACTGAAAATATCTTTTTGCTAGAAAATACTTTTACTGAAGCGGTAGAAACAGTAAGAAATAACTCAGAAACTGGTAGGCTGTTTATTCCCAGTTCCCTCCAATACCTTTTGGCAGCTATGAGAGATTTAGAACAGTTGAAGAACAGGTAATATGAAGGAAAAGAATATTTTTTCCCAGTTCTTCAGAAAGCAAAGATAGAAAGAAAGATAATCAAACTCAAATAAAGTTTTTAGATCATCTAGTTCTATGTGCTGGCACTTATTAACTCAGCTAAAATGTCTCAATTTATTCTCCAAACTGTATTGGGTTGGTTGTTTCAATTATATTTCTGCAAATTAGAGATGCCAACAGACATACATTGCTCTATGAACGAGGCTAAACTAATATGAAGAAGGAAACCCTAATATTTACTCAGGTCAGAATTCTGTTCAACAGGTTCTGTTCAACAGAATTCTTGACATTTTACTAAATAAATGATTAAAAAAATAATTTCTTAAAAATAAGCAAACGTTCCTCACTTTTTCTTTAGGACTGACCTTTCAAATCTGATTTCTACCTATGAAGTCATCAAGCTTAGCTTGTCAATGCACTGTGGCACATTCTGGGGACAGAAAGGGATCTCCTTTTTTTTTCCTTCATTGTTTGGTTGCTTCTTCTCCAGTTTCATACAAGACTGAGCTGATTTTGATTGCTTAAAAGCACATTGCCCATCAGTGGTTTGAACTAGATAAAGAACTGAAGAACACATGTGATGTCTGCTGTAATCTGATGAATTTGCTTCTTTTCCCATACAAATACTGTAATAAATTAAGGGCGATCTGATAAAAAGGTTGGTTTGGTCTCTTAATCTTGGACTCAAAGATTCATTTAGGAAGCACCCAATTTGCAACTAAGAGGAAAGTTGGATTTTAATAAACCTTTTGTAATTTGGTAGACTACACCAATCTAATAAAGGTCTTGTCTCTCCTTGTACTTTTTGGGGATTTTAAACGTGTTTTTCCTTGCATTAGTCTTTCCATTTCTCTGCCTATTCTCTGTGTCTCATTTAGAACACTGGAGATGCTCAGTAAAGTCCCAAGGACTGTGATTTCTTAAAGACTCTTCTTAAATCAATACATAGCTACTGATGGCTACTTAATGGCTGTCTAAGAACCCCTCACTGGTTTTTTTTGTCGATGAAAAGGGGTTTGATGGGAGAAAAAAAAAAGCAAACTGTGTTCATGCAAAACAAGTCTTTTAGGTTACTTGCTATATTATTTTGATGGTAACTATTTACACTGATAGCCTGGGGTGAACTTCATGTTTTTGAATGTTAGGTACTGACAAAATAGTACTAATTTAATGCCACAGGTGAATATGCTTCTTTCGTTTTTCTTATGATGGTTTTGATCTGCCAGAGCAGATTTTGAGTTGTGATGAGATATACTTTAAATTGTTGCTTTCGAGAAGAAGATATTGCTGCCAATAAAATTTCTCTTCTTTTTCCCCTGCTTGTTTTCTTGCATAAATATTGTATTCTCATCTTGTGTACAGACAGCTGTAGTCAGTAATCAGTCTCCTGTATCAGTTATGGTTCTGTGTTTGAGCCCTTGTTAGGATCACTGAAAAGTAACCCATAGTAACTGTAGAAAATATGACAAACTTACTTTGGCTGTGAAGAACGTGCTGTTTAGGTGTGTCAAGTGAACTCATCTTTACATCAGGATTTGAATAGAGCTGAAAAACTACTGTTTGAAGTTTCAATATATTTCTTTGTCACAAGTGAATATTCAAAATCATGATCCTTCTTTTAAATGGAGATGCATCACATAGACTCTAAAATCTAAATGATATGTGCTAGTTTCATTTGGAAGTATAATTAAGGTGTATAATGTCATTTAACTGTTTAATGAACTCTGCATAATGTAATGGCATACAAATATTTGACCTTCCTGACAGTGACTGATGGATTGAAGTTGCACAGCATGATATCATTAGAATATCAAATAACATCATTATTCATGATTATCAGGAATTATTCAGGTGAAATGGCAAATGTAATGGAAAGCTATTATTTGTGTGGGGGCCGCAGATTGACTTTCTTTGACAGTATCAGTCTTCTGATGATACAGGGGGAAGATACTCAGATTTATTGAGCTACAAAGAATTAATGTTATAGGTTAAACAAATGTCAGTAATATCAGAAAAGTATTTTCAGTAGGTCATGTCATGTATTAAGTGCCTAAGAGTAACTACTAGAAGTAATGTTTTAACTTCTACTTTTGCTTCTGCTAAATATTAAAACCATTTTTAGATTAAAGACTTTTGCAGCATGAAAATATACCAATAATCACAATTTTCTAGCTGATATTTTTGATCAGTAGAAAAAAAAAATACCATGCAGAGTGTTCACAGTAGAACTGCAGTTTCAACCTCTGTTCCCAGAGGCCTAATTGTGGAGCCCAGACTTTTGTTCCAAGAGAATTTAAACTAAAATCTCAACTCAGTATTTTTCTTTCACTTAAACCTGCAAGAAGTTGATGGCCTGGGTCAGGAAGTACCATATATTTTTGAACAGGCCACCCAGATGCCTAAGGCTGAGCACACACTTACAGTTTGTTGAATTATGGCCCATAGAAATAAATGATGAGTAACCTGTGTTGATTTGGATAATTAGGATCTTACGTCTGAGACATGAATGAGCTGTGAAAATGAATTTTGCCCATTGGTACAAAAACTGTAGTAATGTTTTATGACATGGTTTCTGCTGAATCTGAGTTGTTCCAAAAGATTATGTTCTGGGCCTGACCTGCAGAGACCAGCCCTGCTGTTCTTACCCGTGGGAAGTGGATGCTTAAGGAAGGGCTGAAGAAGCAGCTGCAATGTTTCCAGTGAAAAGAGGATGAAGCTGCAAATTGTTTAACTGGCTGCACAGAACAGCCAATTTTTTCAGAATTCCTGGAATTTCCATAGGATTGGGAGGTAATGGTGGTGGTGCCTCTGATGAGTATCTGGTATACAAATTGACTTTTGTTGGTAAGAGGTGGTCTATAGATAGGACAGTGGCTGCAGTGTGGTATGGGCAAGGGCAAAGCAAACACACAGTGCTCAGGAAAGCTGTGAGGTGGTGGTTGGAACACACAGTGCTGTAGGAACACAGAGTAATGTCATTTTAATGTTGAGACAGGATTTACCTTGGCTTTGGGCTCTATGTTAGGTGTTTGTAACCTTAGTCAGGTTTCCCTCCTCGCTTCATAGTGCTTTGAAGCTTTAAAAATCCATGATGGGCCACATTAGATGGCAAGGACTAACAACCCTCCTAATTCCTCTAGAGGTCTAGAAGACCTCAAGATATCAAAACTATTGCCTTGGTGAGGTACTCCTACAGTTTAACCACATGGTAAGGTTACTTCACTGTTTCATTTCTCAATTCCTGTTGAGCTGTGTACAGCCCCAGCTGAAGTGTCTATTTGTTTTCCCTCCTTTCCCCCCTGTAGATATACTCACATTAATTTGGAGTGCTTCTTGATTTGTATGTTGAACCTAAGTCACAATCCTAATGCTCTTCTGTTCATAATGTGCAAGTGTTAAAAGCAGGCTGAAGTTGGCAGCTTGGGAATTCCTGTGGAAGCATATTCTCTCGGAAGCCCCTGTACAATGGGAATGTGCTTGAATGGGCTGACAGAAGGCTAGGTGATTTCCAGGACCTATTTCCAGGGCGTTAAAAACTTCTGAATATTCCTTTGCTCCTGGTTGCTCTGGGCTTCTCCCTCAGTCAACAGGTTTTCAATCTCACCAGAACTCCCACTTCACAAGTTGTCAAATGACTGCTCAAGCAGTAAATGGAAACCTTGAACATGGTGTGTGTGTGTGATTTGAAGTGTGTCTTATTACCAGAGAGCTGAAAAGGAGCCTATCCTCGAATATGCAAAAGATGGTGAGATGTAACCCTCTACTGGTTATGGAAGTGTGGCAGTGGGGAAGAGGGATGTCATTGTTGCCATATTTTTTTTTCTTTTTAAAGCACTGGAATACAATGACAAAACTTAGACAGAATTTGCCAGCTGTTCATCCCTCCAGCAGCTGGGTGGGCACTGCCTGATGTGCCAGGGAGCTGCAGCTGCAGCAATGGTGTGGTTTGGTAGCAGAACAGTGACTGTTTATCATATGCTTCTGAATACAGAGGATCCTGCCTTGCAAAGCAGTTCCAGAAGAAAAATTCCTGTGCCAGCAAGCTGCAGGCCAGAGCCAAGGACTGCCTAAGGCTCTGACCTGGTCATGGATACAACATAAACAAATTCCTGTGTGATTTGCAAAACTGTGTTCTGTTCTCTTATTGCACTTACCCTACAGAACAGAATCAAACAAACACAGAAGACCAGTAAAGGTGGTGCTGATTTGACCTCTGTGTATTGCTGTAAACAGTCCTTATTAATTTAAGCTCTTTCTACTGATTCAAATGAGGTCACTTAATAAAACTAGCTTTGAATAGGACTTATCTGGAGCAGGTGCTGTATTTATATGGCAAAAATATAATTTCAAAGTTTTATTAAATCATAACAAGAAATAGAGGACATTTCATATGACTGTCTTTGGTTATACATTTCTAACTTATTCTAAATAAAAGGAATGATGTATATGTGGGATCAATACTTCGTTGTTTCAGAGATTCAACTGTCTTTCTTAAGTGAGGTTGCCAGTTTGGGCTAAATTTGCAAGTAAAGAAGTAGAAAGGATTTTGGATGTGAACAAAAGTAAGCATTTATCATGTGTGTATCATGATAACATTTAAATGTTGTCATTTATCTTCAGACTGGAAGAGTTAATTCCTTGCCAGATGTGGTGGGGGCGGATTGTATGTCAAAGGTGAGTAGGCAGCAGAGTGGAGGAGAGCTACTAATGGTGACCCAATATGAAGATTTTTCAGGGGTTTGCCTTTTATTAGACAGTAGAGAAATTACACTAAACTGATTCCCTGGGGCATAAATCCATAGGAAAACAGTTTGAGTTTTGGTGGGTTTTTAAATTATTTTCACTGCTTATGAAACTCTGTGTTTATAGTATCATTAGTGATATAGAAATGAAGAATGTTTTCCTATTTAAGAATCATATTTCTCTTGAAGCCTTTAAAATGTTTTAATAAGCATATGATATTGTAATCACACTATAGCTTAAAATATATCTGTATGAGAATGTAATTCATATATTCAGATACTGCTGGTATTCTTTATCAGGCATGGTTTTTATTTTTGTGAATCTGCAGCACTAGTACAATATAATTTAATTTAGCTGTTTCCATTCTCAGGTTAGTTTGTTGCTTTAGTCCAATGCTTGTGTGTATGTTATCTTGCTTGATGACATGGGAATAATTGAAATGGATTAAAATGCATTTTAATGAACTATAATTACCTGCATTCTTAAGATATATTGAAGTAGAAATAGGTTTCTGAGCTATTAGAGTTATGGCAGCAGCTCTGAATTGTGTAAGGGTACAAAGGTTTATATTTAGCTCAGACTGAATGGTAAGAGAAGCTGAGTTATGATATGGAAAATAAACAAGAGATTTAGATTTAGTTTTTATCCTTCCCAGCACAGGTGACTCTGATGTTCCATAGGAGTGAACATTTGCTGTAGACTTTACTTGAAAGAGGACTAATCATGCCCAAGTGTCCTACATGATATCCTTTATCTCTTTGTGCAGAGTCTCTCCACTCCTTTTTCTTTGACTGTATGTGCCAAACAAACAGCAAACAAAAAGAAAAACCCCAATTTAATGATTACTTGCTTTCCTCAAAAAACTGTAGAGTGAAAATTGCATCTCATCAATTTATTTTTTTTTTGGCTATTATTAGAGTCAGGGCATGTGTTCAGCACATACTTTGCACTTCAGTTGTTAACAACTATGAAACTAATATGTTTTTAAGGTTACATATGCTTGTGAGTAGGACATGAATTTCCCCTTAGAAAGTATGTTTCTCAGAAAAATCTTTTTATGGATGACATAGTCACTTAAGGTTTATAAACCTCTTGATAAGGTTTGTCATTTATTTATCATTTATCATATATATATATATATTTTAGATTGGTACTCTGTTAAAAAGATCTCTTGTCCCATAAAGGCAATACAGATGTATATGTTTAAAAAAGAAATGCCAGAACCAAAGAGGTCTTGTTGTCACTCTCAAATGAAGAATTCAGTGACAAGCCCTATGTCTTTAAGGCTGGTAGGTGTCAGCAGATGGAATTCTTTTATAAAACTGTGCCTACCATGTCTCATCTTGAAGTCTCAGTCTTTTCTTCTGGCTTGTAGGGATTCACGGGTCTCTTACAGTGAATTTCATTGAACAATAATTTGCTTTGATCTAGAAGATGCTCTTTTCCTGTATAATAAAGAGAATCTCCAGTCTCCTAGGACTTCATTTTATAAGTTTGCCTTCCTGCCTTATCATGGATCCAAGTACAATTTTCGCATACTAATTATAAGGCTGTTTATATTCGTGACTGTTTCTATATAGAATAAACTTTTGAATAATACCTTCATTAAAATAAAATAAAAATAAGCTTTTAACAAGTCTGTTGTTTTGATGTAAATATGGAATAAGAAGACTGCTTTATCTTAAGGGTACTGGTATTTGAATTCACCATCATCTTAAGGGAATGTTGATTTTCCAGCAATGTAGGGCTGTGTATTGTAAACGTAGAGAAATATTAGAATGATTACACATAGAGTTCTTCTGCTAAACATCTTTTTAGTCTTGCTTGGGCAAGCACATGTATTTCTGTTCCTGATGTAGTGAATTTTAGGGAATCAATAACAGCTTAAAAACAGAATTAGTAGCTACCTCACATGTCTCCATGTGAATGTAATGGGTGTCTTATCTGTGAGGAGTGCAGATGGCTATAAAATGAAATGCATTTAAATACATGCCTAAAGATGATTAAAATATCATACAGAACCAAAGCAGTTCAACTGTAGATATTCATTAAATTGACCATTAATACATTACAATATAAAGGAATATTACTGTATTCATAAATTTTGTATGCAGATTTTTTTAAGCTGGCATGTTACGTGAATTGATTCCCTGACATCTTCTGGCTGTGGCTGTATAGATAATAGTGCCTTGTATGAGTTTTCTATAATCCAGGAATTCTGATTGACTGTTTCTAGCTAGAAATTACAGTTTTTTTCTTTCAATTCTTTCAACCATAATTATAATATAACATAATTATAATGTTGTGTTTGGAATGAGCATGGTGTTTGTCAGCGTTTCTGTCACAAACTCCTTTTTTACCAACTTGGAACTAAGAAACACTCTCAGACCTGTCAATTATGGTTAAAGTGTTTTTAACCTACTCTTCCAGCCAGGGGCACCCCACCCCAATTCTTTATTTGAAAAAAAGTGTGTGTGGATACATGTGTGCACACACACAAATGACCACCGTAATATAAATAAATACCTACCCAGATTAGTCAGACCTTTGATGACATTTCTTACACATGAATTAAGAGCAAGTATCCTGAATTTTAAAATGAGGTATATCTTTAGCATATGATAATATCACTTTAGAATGCTTTTTAACACATTTTAGGGAGAGGACTTGGTGGGACATAGCAATACTAACCTATAAACAGGTCTCTTCATTAAAAAAAGTAGTTGGAAATAAATCAGAATGAAAAGTTTGAATCTGATATTTCCACAACATAAACTTAGGTCGATTTCAGTTGGATTCAAGAAAATACAATATGTGGATCGTAAGGAAAATGTAATTTCTGTGGTTTGAAAATATAATTTCTCTAGTACGAAAATACCTCCTGCTGATGAATTTAGTCTTTCTTACAAAGTGTGATTCTCAACTGGAATATGGTTTAGCTTCTAGAAGGATTAAAATGGAATTAACCAGTATGATAAAGTTGAAATGTTTTATGCTTATCATAGTGTGGGACTTCATTTCAACAGTTCACCTGTAGGAAATGTTCTTCAAAGCAACCTCTTCTTGCAATATATTTCCATTTTAATAGGAGGCCTTTTTTTCTATTGAAAACAAGTTTATAAACAAAATAAAATTGTTAAGATTTGCTTAGAAATAGCAGATTGTCAGAAAGGTGATGAGGAATCTCCAGTTCTTGTCAAAATGCCTTTCTCTCAATGTGCACTTAGGTGAAAATTTTCTGCTTAAACCTTCTTCTGAAAGGAATATTCTGAGTTATTTAGAAGCAGAGACTTGTTAAAGGAACAACTTGTAAGGTGCAAGGCACTGCTTGCTTATCTAGACCCATAGGTAATAGTAAATTCATATTTCTAATCAGAACTATGACACAGAACGGGGCCATTTTAGAGGGCAGAAACAAAAAGTACAGTGAGATAGTTCTGCAGTAAGAAACTTTCTACGTATAAGCTCTTTCAGAGCTTAATTTGTAATTATTTTCCCATTTTAGCCCGCTTGCATTAGCTCTGGAGGCTGCTGGTGAGTTCCTGGTCGCTGATGTGACGTGTGGGTGCTCAGCACACACAGCCCAGCAGAGGCTGAAGGGCCCCTTGGGTGCTCCAGGTGAATGTGGGTGATGTGGTGCTTGTGGTTTGGTACATCAATTATTCAGAGTCATAAGATGCTTACAGAAATTAAAAACCATTGCTAGTGCCAACTTCCTTGCATAATTTGGCTGTGGGATGCAGGCTTTTTCTCCAAGCTTCTTCCACCTAAAATAGTCTTCTTATCTGCTCGCTTTGCTCAGTGCAGAATTTCCTGACACCCAAGTACACACAGAGGAACACTCACAGACAAATTTCCATGGCAACCCTGAAGTCACCTCTCAACTGACTTTATGCTGCTTTTCTGTCCAGTTCTTTCACACTACTATCACCAATAAATAAACTGAGAATTTCTCTCAAAGCATATGTTTGGCAGGTATTTGTATGTCACACAGTGACCCTGTAAGAATCTGCTGAATTCGGAGTTGTCTACCTTCTTATTTTTAATTGAAGTGTAGTTGTGTAGTGAGAATAAAATAAGAGAAAGTAATGGGAAATATTAGCAGGGAATATTTCAGTTCACATTCCAGCAAGCAAAAATTTAGTTGAAGTTCAGTTAAGAGTGCTAGAAGTTAAAAATGGAAGTGTAAACCCCAAACACTCTTAAAAGGAAGTAAATCACAAATGACTGGGAACCTACACAACCCTATCAATACTTCCATATATTTTTTCATCTCTCAGACAGATACTGCCTCACCTTGCTAAGGTTAAAGTCTTTATTGTAGATTATATGTGCATTACTAGAGCATGTGTGTATTGTGTATTGATGGAAAAATTATGAGACTGGAGCTCTTTGACACTCTAGTCTGAGTAGCATACAAGAATTCTGCGTTTTCCAGGGGGTTTGCTTTGTGTTTCTCCCATAGTCCTGTTAGGAAGGTGGATGAGGTTTGAAAACACTGGTGTTGGAACAGGGGCAGCATTGCCAGACTTGTGTGGAGGCATAGGGTGAGGGGGTTGGATATAGGGCTCTACAGGAAGGGACTTAAAACAATTAACCCTGGAACATTTGTTGCTTTTTGACGGCTTGCTACTTGTAATGTTCTAAAAGAATATTAAAAAAGTAGAGTATCTAACTAAAACAACTAGAGAATCTAGGTGGTCACTGATATAAGTTAAAAGTCAAAGGAAAATATAAGGAACTCATAAAAAGGTTTTGTATCTGCATGTATCTTATGAGGCCAAGCTGCCTTGGCCTCATAAACCTTGGTTTGGTGTTACGGGCTTTTCCCCTCGGCTGTGTTCTTACTTTCATATTTTTTCACTTGCTTCTTTCCCGTAAGAAACATTCCCACACTTGACAAACAGTAACAAACCAGTCCCACTGAACCCAACAGGGTTAGTCAGGGCTTGAGTAAAGCACCGGGTATAATATATTTTTTTTTCCCTGGGGTTGAGGTGGATGCTTGTGTAGCAGCTCCAGTGAAAAAGTTTAGATTTTGCTACTCTGAAATTGGTCCAAAATGCAGCTCTCTGAGCTGTTTGGGTTTGATTTCTCCTTCAACTGCCGAGAGAATTAAGTGCAGCAGCGTTGGAGGGTGTCTTGGAGCAGTGCATGAACAGTGCAGGGTGACTCACCAAGGGCTGGGGTGCTGAATCCTGTGTACTTTCCTTTTTGCATTGCTGAGTATTAATCAAGGAAAGGATGGATTATGAAGATTTCCGAATATAGCAAGAGATATGCACATATGAAGTGTATTAGATTGAGAAGTTATAAATATAAAAACTTTTTAGTTCTCTTTGATGTGCCACAATGCCTCCTCCCATACGTGTTATCTGTGATGCATTGAAGTCTTATGTCTAATCCTTTCATTTATGTTGAACTTTGCAAGTAGAAACACTGAATTCTAACTTAAATTAACTCTTTATATCCTCTTACAAAAAGAAAAAAAGCTTAACTAAATGAACAGAGATCACATTTTTCCCAATCACATTGATGCTTGACTTAAAAGAATTCTTTCTTCTCAATCAACCATATTGGTGTCAGAAAGTGAAAGTTTGCAATTGTTTGATGGTCTTTCTTTGTTCAGTATGCTGAATTGAAATTGTGGAAACATACACATAAAACTGCTTGGGAGTCTGTCACCTAGAGTGGTGTCTTCTTTTACTTGCTTATTTTTGCTGTTCCAGCTGGTCCTTTGATGCCCTGTATCACTGTTTGCAAAACTCAGACTGAGCAGCCAGGAGATTCTCAACATGAAAAGAGAACCAGTAAAATGTCTAGATAGTGAAATCTGCTGGCTGAAAAAATCAGGAACTAAGGCAAAACTAGCAAAAATCCTGGTCAAGCCTTCAAAGTAATGTTGGATAGTGGGCTTAACAACCTAGCCATGCAAGCTACTTAAAACAGTTGGGTAGAAACAACATTTTTCTTACATTTTTCTGTGTTGAAAACAGAATGAAAATTTTAGAAACATTTTTGTTTTGATTCAATCAAAAGGATTTGTTCTGGTTTTGGACATAAAAGAATATTTGAAGTATTAACACAAATATAATTTCGATTAACCCCCCCAATTATTAAAACATCCACTTCTGAAAAGTGAGAAATATTTTCCTAATAAACACTGTTTTAGTGTATCTTTTTAAGGAAGGCGTAAACCAAATTTTCCTTGAAAAGTGTTCATCTCACTCCTTTCCTGACAGACTTCTCCATCTAGTCATCTGCATCGAATTTCTATTCCTATATCATTTTGCTCTTCCTTTTTAGCATTCACATCTGTAAACAACTATCTTATTGCTGTTGCATCTGTTCTGGAGGGGCTGTGAAACATTGCTCCATGTGCTCCTGTAAATCCTGAGGGGAATGGGAGGGAAAACTTGCCCATCATTCCTTTTGCAGTGGGAGGAAGAGATTTGCTTTCCCACACAGTACCCTTATTTTCCCTTCTCTTTCTTCAAGCCCATTTTTGAAAGGGACATACACTTTCTACACATTGGAAGGGCAATGAGTCTCCAGAACAGCAGAATGAGAATCTCCAAGTTGTTTTCAGCTTTCCCAAACAATTCATAATGCTCAGAGTGTGTCTTTGAGCATTCCAGCTGGAAGAGCAGGTTTTAGGATCATTCAGCTGAATTGTGCTCAACCTGTCGTTGCCTCCCGGCAGAGAGCAAAAGGCTTTGTGGTAGATTTGTCCAACATTGCTGTGTGTGCTTCCAGCGGGTTGTTACATGGCTTTGATGGATAGGATACAGGTAGGAAAAATCACCATAACATCTGGGAAAGCAAGAATACAGGCATAGATATTCTTCTGGAAGAAGATAACCACCTAGAGGTAGTGACAGATGGTGAATAAACAAACTTGTCATGTGATTTCATCAACTAATTACAGGTTTGGACCACGTAGCGCAGTGATATCCAGCCAAAACCAATCTATATTTGTGGCTGATTTGAGAGTACCTGGCACATTGACTCAGCTTAATCTCCAGTGTGGAACTCCTTCCACCTGAGCAGCCCTGATGGAGGAGAAGGTTGTTCTGTCTCTGACACTTTGTTGTCGTAAATACTGTCACGATGAGTATCAAAGTGATTGCTGCTATCAGAGAAGGCAGTGAGGTTATTCTTTGAGGCTGGGATACACCTCACACCCATTCTGCCTTAGACAATGATGGATTGCTGTGGAATGTTCAAATAGAAGAGAAACTTTTATCAAGTCGTGAAAAGCAACGTACTGGGTAGTATTAAGACACAATGGGGAGGAAGAAAAAGCATGAGCAGAAATCATGGCTGTCAGAAAGTTTCTGAGAGTAAGATGTGCCACCAGTGCCTTTACAGTGTGCTCTGCCTTGTATTTTTAAAACTTAAGGGCTAAAAACAACACTGCATAATAGGAGAGAAGGTCTGTGGTTGTGGAGAAGTACTATTAGGTGATTTAATAAGCATTAGTGAAATTCCCAAGAGTCTTTGACATCTGGGAAATTAAGGCCTGAGGGACTTCATCCCTGAGCTTTGCAATTCTAAAAAGTATTCTGCTTTTACACAGCGTTTTTTACTTGGCTTATTGACGTAACAAATTAGAATTAATAATCCTGATTTATCTACTTTTCTTGAGAAATCAAGACTTAACTGAATTTTTTAATAGTAATCACATATTATTAATGACACGTGATCTACTAAATTTAACATAAGGAATAAAAGCAACCTCTTCTCCTGTATGCTTTAGCATTCAGTGAGGCAAACACTAGATGCCAGTGTTTGGGGGGAAGCAAGTAATATTTATTCAAGCCATTTGATTTTTCTGCAATTTATGGGATATGATAATTGCTGCAATTTTAAGATCAAAAAGCCATTTCTATTCATTTGAACACTAATGTCTTTAGGGTTTTGGGACTTTCTATTAATCCAAAATGTACAAAGGCTTAAAAAAAAAAATCCCAGAGTTTTGTAATATGTTTGAAGGAGTGCAGTAAATATGATGGTTCCCTGTGTGAAATGAATATTGTGGAGAATTTTATCAGTAGGGGTGAATTAACCATACTGGAAATCCATGAATTGCCAATATTGGAATAAAACCATCTATGTGCTGAACTTAAATAATGCATTGGAAATGGAGGGGACGTATATATGTGTATATAAATATGCAGTTAGAGAATTTAAAAAGCTGTTTTCAAGAAAAAGCTATTACAGTATTATAAGAAAGTTTCTAATTCTAATGAATAAACTCTTTAACATGCTGGTAATGCTGCTTCATTTAAATTGAAAATAAAAGATGATATGAAAAGAATATTCCTCTAGTGGTACCCATGGACTAGAAATAAATGCAGTCAGCAGTAGCACTGTACTTTAATCTTTGAATTTTCAAGAATCTGTGTTATAAAATGTCTCATCATTTGTGGGTGTCCCACAGACACCCTGTTGCTCTGTCCTGTAAAGCAGAGAGGGCCCCACAGTTCCTCCACAGCACCAGGGAAGCGTCTCCAGCCTGTTCCAGGGTGAGTCTGTGCCCTGTGAGGCCACATCTGGAACAGGAGGAGGGCAGGCTGGTCACACACTGTCTGCTTTGCTGGCAGTACCTGTGAAAAATGCTTTTCCCTCTGGCTGCTTCAGAAGTTTTGTCAGGCTGTGGCTTGTGCTCAGGACAGCTTGCACATCCTTCTTGGGAACCTGTTATTATGTTGTGATTGATCCAGTCTCCTCTTGGGTAGTGGATTGCCCTGTGATCTCTTGCCCACTGCTCAGTCTTGCTGTTGGCACAAGGCAAACAGACTCTTCAGGGTGCACATCTCCATCCATATTGTGTCACTCCCTGGCACCTTCCCAATGATTTGTAAAGGCCAGTGCCAACCTTGCCAAGGTGATGTGGTTGGGACTGGAGCCCTTGCTCCAGGCTGTTGTGGACCATATATAGTGTATTTTGTCATCAGCAGAGTTGCAAGACAGGGCTTTAATATCTGCAGCTTTATGTATAATTTTTTAGACATTTTTTATTGTCTAACAAAAGTCACTGGGGTTAAGCAATGGGGTATTTAACAGAGTTGGTAATATTTGCCCTAGGAAGTGCTTTCACTAGTCCATAGGCTGTTATCCTAGATCCTGTGGCTGTTAATGCTTGATTACAATTAAATATCTCAAAAATGAACCCCACTCAGCACAACCAGATCATGGATTAAAACAATAAACTGTCATCAGACAACAGTGAAAGCAGGTGCAACCAAGTCCTTCTACAAGGATGTTTCTCCAGGTGATACTGCAAACTGAGGAAGGTCAAACAGGACAAATTAGCAACCGAAATTTTTAACTCATTTGTTGATTGCAGTTGAGTACAAATTTTGCACAGTACTGCCATAGTCCCACCTGCCTGTTTGCCAGTATATTGAAATATCAACTGTGTGAAACTATACTGTGATTTTTCTGGTGTTCTTAAGCAGGAAGACTATGGAACTCAAATGCCATTCATGTTTTCTCTGAAACGAAGGATCATAATTGATGATAGTAAAACTTGAAAGGGTCCTCTAGGCTGAAGAGCATTAGAAATATTAGCCAGGGCTAATCTGGGACAGACAACATCATAAAAATTTGCCTCTCACTCAGCATAGAGCCCTAAGAGTTTCATGAACTGGCTACCAGAATATTATAACATGCAAGTTTTTGCATTTTGCAGATAACTGAGGCATCTTTTAATACCGTAAGATTTGAGGGGGGGGAAAGTCATAAGAAAAAGAGCCCTGTGAGGAAGGGAAGCATCTCTGCTGGGCAACTGGAGAACCTTCCTACCGAAAAGCAGCATCTGGTAGGTGTCATACTTTTGATAAATCTTCTAGGAAGCTGTGCCACTGCAAAACAGTGGCAAATGGGCTTTCCTAGGTATAAGAACTTCCTTTCCAGCCAGAGATAAAGCCTTATTCTCTAAGCTGAGGAAAGAAACAACAGCTGGTAAGGTTTAAAATTTGGTTAACATAGAAACTCAGGAAAAGGAATGGGTTCATTCCCTACAGAATGCATCCAAGGGTTGGGGCTGCTATGCAATACCATTTCTCTGGACCACATGCAATAATTTAATGAACATATTTATATTTTATTAACTGAAGTTATTAGTTCACATTTCCTTAGTCACTTTGAGTTAAGAGGGTTACATATGGCTGACTTTTAAAGGCAGTGAAGCGTGAGAAAAAGTGAATAAACATGTGATTGTGTGGTTGGTGTAAATTTTTACTATAAAACCAACAATGAGAGAATAGAGCCTGGAAGAAAGGCAGAGAAAATCTCGTTTTGATAATTGAATTCTCTCCAAAGAACTGCACCAATCATGCAAGTAGTAAATTGCTATTACCCAGGATGAGTATTCAAGTTCAGTGGTTTATTGAATTATATCAGTTCACTGAATGATTAACTTCCCTGTTTTGTTACCAGTGCATGGCATAAAGAGAGTATACCAATAAAAAAATCAAAGATGCTATAGAGTTGATGTATTTCCTCATTTCTCTTCTGTGAACTTTATTGTTTAGGTAGAGAATCAAGTAATTTTTCCTTTCAAGCTGTAGTGGAGATGTTTGGGAAGAGTTAGAGGCTTTCACTTGAATGCAAAGATTTTTACTCTCTGGTAGGAGGCAGCTGTTCTTTAGAGAACCAACACAGAAACTTGACCCAGTAGGTTTCTTGCTTTCTCTCTCCCTTTAGAATGCAAAGATATATAAAAATTAAGTCTAGGAGATATTTTTGTTGTTACTGCCTTATATAGGAAATAATAACACCTCTGGTAAGACTCTTTAGCAAACGTGTGATGGAGTAGAGGCTGTGCTGCAGGGTGTGAAGAGATGGAGTGCTGATATCAGGAGGGAAGTCACAACCCAGATTTCTTGCCACCTTGTGGTTTTCTTCTGTGCTTGTTCTCAGTGGATTCCTGCACAGATATTGAACTGAAAAGCTGCAGGTATATGAGCCATAAAGTACTTGGTGGCTTTTGAAACTGGAAAACGTTTAAGATCAGTTTTATTACTTCCTGTGTTTTGCCTTAGAACACATTTCTGTGGTGGCATATGTTTATTTGAAAAATATCAAGTAGAAATGAAGAACTGCTGGTGCTTGATTTTGAGATGTGCATTTTCTAGAAGTTAAAAGCAGCCTGGCACTGGCTGCCACAGCATTCATTTGGGAGCCAAGGTAATGAGGAACACCTCGTGGTCTCAGACCGATACCTCATCTTAGGAAGCTGATACATCCCATGTCTGGCTCTTTTCCAGGCCATTTCCTTGTGGATTCTCCTTTGTTTTATTTAAAATGAAAAATACAAAAAATAATTACTGAATTGATAAAGTATCTTCTCATTTTAATTTCCCTTAATCTTTCCCAAAACTTTCACAGATTACAGTTGTCACACACATTGACAAAACAGGATGTTATGACTGTGGATAAGGAGCAGTCTGGAAATTTTACCTTTGGACACCTTAAAAGATGCTTTAGGGGAGTTTTCTGATTTGTGTGACTGTTAGGAAGATGTGTGGCATTAGTCTTCTGCCTTCTCTAACCCTCCACACCCCTCAAATTTACACATCTGACAGCAAAAATGGAATTTTTAAGAGCTGACTGACCAGAGATGTTTTTTCTGGATGCGTTTTTTTTACAGTGTTTTACGAAAATAGGATATATCCCAAGAAAGATAATTTTTAAACTGCTGGGAAATGGTCACATATATCCTATTTGAGTTTGTTGGTTTGGTTTGTTTTTTTAATTATGGTTTTAACATAGTTCCTTTTACTATCAGTTAAAAGAGGGGAAAGTGACTGGAATTTCCAGGGCTGCAACAGGGATGGAGGAATGACTACTTCTGCTATTTGCAAGTAGTCTTAAATCTGAAAATTTCAAGTGAAGTCACATCCTTCAAAATTAAATGTAGAAACCTTTCATCTCCTTAGGAGACATAAATCCATACAGAAAGCAATGCCTTTATGAGCAGGGTTGAAGACATCTGCTTCACACCAGCAGCACAAGCAGTGAGTGGGATTACAGAGTTATAATACAATGACCTAAGAGACCTATTTTAATATCAATAAGAAAAAAGTAAAGTATGATTTCTTTTTATCCTCTCATAAGGGTTTAATTAAAGGTTTTGTTTTCTTGAGGCAGTCCTACTATTGGCAGCACAGTAGGAGTAGAATAAGTTGGTGTGAAATTTGCATGTTAAAAAGGGTAAAATATTTTACATTTGTAAAAAATATCATTTTTTGTGGTTTTCTCTCTAGTTGTTTAAACAAATTTTATTATAAAAATTATCAAGTATTAAAAACTCAGAATATCTCAAAATGTGCCATTTTCTTAAAGCCAAGCTGCAGAAATCTCACTGGGGGAAGGAAAACTCATCTTTCACAATAATAATTTTGATGAATTGTTTAGATATGAATTTAAATCTGAAAGAAGAAAAATGAAGTTTTTTGGTGATGTAAATAATGTGGTAGCAAATTGCACACACTTCCTTTTTAGCTTGTGTCTTTTTTGATGAGTATTACTGACTTTAGTGTTGAAATTAAAGCAAACAAACAGTTCAGTAGTTGGAGCATTAATGTTCAGTGGACCTGTGGGTTGTATAGAGCAAGTAGGTACAGGGAAAGGTGTTGTTCTGGTTGATTGTGTGGGATTAACACAGTTTTGATCAATTATGCTACTGCTCTTTGCTGGCAGTACAAATATATGATGAACTCACTTTTTGTACGTTTTTATTTGGCTTCTGGTGTCATCTTGCTGTTTTTTGGGGAGGTTCTCGAAGCATTATTACCATTCAAGCACAACTGTTGTGTTACTGCAAAGAAGCAGATCATCTGAGATAGTGATCATCTCATTGGTAAGGTCAGTAAGAAGGTCTTCAGAAGGCTGGATTCACTTCCCAGCTCTGCCACTAACTTTCCTTTCTTTTCTTTTCTCTTTGTCTCAGGAAGCCAGGAATGGCAGTGCTATTCTCACAAGGCTGAACAGATATTTTCTGATACCAGAATGTTTGGCATTTGACACCTCAAATAGCATAAGAACATTAATGCTTGTAAGATATTCTGCTATTCTTGTTACTACCTACGACATCATCATCATAAACACTCTTAAATACTGGGGAAAAACACGATGCATTTAAAGCTATCAGGGCACACATCACAGTCATTCTTCCAGCCAAAACACGATCAGAGAGATGCAGATTGTGACCTACCTTATGATTCATCCCCAAAGCCTAATGTTAACAGTACCCAGTAGTCTGTGATTTGTTCAAACTTTGCTTTTAGAGAAGACAAAATACATGTGTGGGTGCTAGATGGGTTCTGCTGCTCTCTGTGAAAATGGAGTGCTCTGCTTTGTATTGCACTGGGTAGGTCATTTCTTCTTCTTAGATCCGTATGGTACTCTTTAAAAATTAAAAATCTTCCTGAAGAATAACTTTTAAAGTAAACTTTCACAGATGGGTTTTGGTAAGATGTCAACAAACATGACCTTTCAATCTCTAGTGCAAATGGCAATAAAACCCAAGCCCATCTAATCTGCCTGCAAATAGCTGTAGCTTCACTGATCTAGTCTAATCAAAGGAACAAGCCCACAGGGGTTTAAAGGATTTCTTGCTGTTGCTGCAGCCATTAATTTAATTGCTAGAGTACAGTGAACTCTCAGAGTACAGTAAATGTTTGGATCTGCAGGGAGATAAACAGCTGAACCCTTGGAAATAAAATCTAAAGCAAATAGGGTTTTCTCTGCAATTAGTGTTGTCTTAAAGTATGTTTTAAAAGCAGGCCCCAGTGGAGCTGACATGAGTTATCAACTGCATTTTCATGTGATGTACCACTAGTTATTCCAACATGTCCTGCAGTAGCTCCAGTGAATAGGCTGAAGCTGCCAAGTGAAATACTGAGAGCTGCGTGTGCCAGCAGTGCATGTGGGGGTGGCAATGCTCACTCCATCATCTGCCTGGCTGCTGCCTCCTCCTCCTCCTCTTAAAATTATAGTCTGAATTCTGAGATGCTCTGCCCTCCCAAGGATGAATTTTCAAGGTGCTACCGCACTTTTAATTACACTTAAACCTAATTACTAGGCAGGGCAGTGCTTAAATTATTAGTGGAATGTAAAGAACTGATGATATGGAGGAAAAAGGACTTCTTGTTGAACAGTCCAAAGTGTGCAGGCATGAAGTGATTCCAGGTTGAGGAAGGTTTCTGAATTTCAGTTTTCTGTGGTGCTTCTCAGAGCAGAGTTGCCTTCCTTTCAGTCTCACAGATATTTAACTTCTGATATTAATGTTAATAGAAGCATGGCTTTAGCAATGGTTGTAATAAGGTGTCTTTTTGTTTTAATTGAGAACAGAAAATGAATGTTATTTTCAAGAAAAACTAATTTCTCTGTAAAAGTCTGTGAGCAATTTACTGGTCAGCAAAGTTGGGTGCTTTCCCTTTTGGCAATACACATTCCCACTTATGGAATGATGAATCGATTTCATTTAATAATGAGAATTGGCTTGAGGCAAAGTGAAGCTTAGAATAACACAAAAAATAGGCTCTTATTGGGTTAGAGTCTGAATTGCCCTCTACCTGCTCTCCATCTCAACTCTGACACGACTCCTTTTGCTGTCCCCTTGCTCGGGAAAAGCTGCTGTCCAACCTGTAGAGTTCATGGAACAGAGAAGGGTTGTAACATGGATGCAAATGTTCACTATGAAAAAGAGTAGAATTTAAAGACATTTGTAGCTGAAAATGTAGGATCCTGAGTATGATTGTAGATTCTTAAGGTATTTGTGTGAGATTTTCAGATGGTTAGATGAGCAAGGGCTTATATTTGTGACTGTGAATTTTAATTTACTGATGAGCAATGAATCCTGAAGGTTTAACTCAGCTGTACCTTGCAGTGCTGCCAAACATTTAGGAGAAACCAAACTTTTCATGATATTTTTTTAGTGCAGGGTGTGAGAGTACAAATGTATTAAGGCAGGCGTCAGTCTGCTTTCTTTTTAATGGAAAATTGAAGACCTGGGTTTGGTGTCCTGTTGTCATCCACAAACCCCACTGGCTTTTCCTCATAATGAAGGACAGGCAGTTTAGTGCTCCCTCCCTGCTTCCCCGTGTCAGGCAGTTCATCCCTTGCCATGGACCTCAGGCAATTTTCTGAAATGAATTTCTCCCTGGGCTTGGCTAATCTTGGAAGCAGTGAATGAGAAGATTTAAGAAAAACCTGTAAAAATTGTCAAGTTTATTTATAAATCAAATGTGATCACTGAAATGTAGGAAAATTCTAGGGAAAACTGACTCTAACAGTGTGATCCAAATTACAGTCTTTTACAAACGTACACTTGAAACAACCCCTACCTTGCCAGCAGAACCTCCCCTGTGCAGAAGAACTAAGGAAAGAATTTAATAACTGTTTAGGCACTGAAGATGCAGCTGACTATCCAACGACAGCTTCAAAATTACTTTGGTAATTTTTAATTAAACCCTTTTATAGTTCTATCTGACCACAGGCAACATTCCTAAAAAGAAAAAGAAATATATAGTATTTAATGCCTATTAGTGACTTCTTAATCCATGGTGTGAACTTGTCTTTTGTTTGTATTGTGCTGCTTCAGAAGGGAGTGAATTTCTATATGCTGGCATTGTAATCTAGGACTACACTTTCAATGTACTTAAAACCAGTCAGGTATAGAATAAAGAAAACTCCAACAGTGCCCTCAAATTTTTTTTAGAAAAGCTTTGCTCAGGCATATAGTAATTAAACTGTTCATGACTGCATGTAATTACATCATTATGTACACAGTCCTGTTTCTGTAATTTGGATCATTGGAGGGCAAAGTGTCAAAATCTCTGTAATGATGTTTAATTCCGTTTTAACATTTCCTAGAGGAATTGCTTTGAGTTTATTTTCAAACCACAAAACTTAGGAAACCCCTTGAAGTTTGTGTGAATTATGTAAGTTACAACTACTTTTCTGGATGGGTTTGATCATGCAATCATTAGCTGCCATACCTTCTGATCTCTCTCTTTGATTCCAACAAACATGCAGGACTTACAGGAACCCGATTCTTCTAGATTTTATCTGTACTTTTAGGAACCTAAATATTGGATGAAGTGATTTCATTGTTCACATGAATACATACTTTCATTCTTTTAGTTTGCAATCACTCTACAGAAATTTTATATGTTGGTGTGAGTTTTTGCAGTGAAATGTGTAGGAACTGCCTCTGGACTCTTTATTGAAGTCAATACAACAGTCTAATGTGGCTTTCATTGTTCATGCTGTGCTCTCCTTTGTTCAGTTTAAAAAAATGAGAGGGGTGTATTTGAAAATAATATGTATCTTGAGAACTATAAATGTACATGTGGGTTTTTTCCCCCGAGTTCTGGATTTTTTTTTCTCTTTGCAGAAATGTTTTTAGAAGTAATCATATTGTTAGAATAATAATTCAGAAGGTTTATGATTAATTACTTCTGCCATTAAATATTAAGATATTTAAAGACACTGTTTCTTACAGTTGGATTTATCATGTGAAATGAGTAACTGCAAGGTTTTGGGGGTTTAATAGAAGATTTTATCTTGGTTTCTCATAAGAGTCTGACCATTGCATTCAGTGGGCTTTGAATCAAGATGTAAAACAGGATAAAAAAGCTGCACTGAATCTTACCGGACATGAGGTCAGGTCTCTGGTCTTTTAGTGACCATGTTTGACCTTGACAAGATTTTTGTCTCTTCCTGCCTCTTTTTTCTATAGTTTTCTATAGTATATTTTTTTAGCAATAGTGAAACTATAATCACAGTCTGTGGAAGTTGCAGGAACTCAGATTTCACTCAGGTTATGAAATGACGTCGTGGAAGCAGTGCCAGTTTCTCCATGGATGGCAGAGTGTGCCTAAAGCAGCAGGATGGCTAATTAGGCACAATCTTAGCCTGTGTCTCATTTTCTCCCTATACCAGGACAGAATAATTGTTCCACTTCCCTCCCATGTTTTTAAAAATGTACTCATTAAATTGTAACCTTTTTGAGACACTCTCCCTTATTATGCATGGAGCATAATAAGGAGTTATTTTTAGTATAAATTAATATATAAATTAATAAATAGTTTGGGTTTAAAAGATGAATAAAAATTGTTAATTTCTTTAGCAGTCATGTGCTTACTTTGGAAGCCAGAGAGATAGTTCAAAATTTGTGGACAAAGTTTTTATATTTAGAAGTGCATAAAATCCTGGTTGCAGTTCTCATCAAGAAGAAAAGTTACCTAATATCAACTAGCTTTGATTTCTTTAAGAACACTGGTAGCTAGCCATAGCTTGGTCTATAATTGGCCTCTTGGGATGTCTGTTTTGTTGTTTGTGTGGTGGACAGGGTGAACATGGTGCCAAATTATTAACTAGCACAAGCCAACAGAGTAATCACATTTAAAAAAATCTTGATGCTTTTCCCAGGCCTAATAATGGTATCTGTTCATTGTACATTAGCTCTTAGGGACACAACCTGGAAATCAGGAGTGCTATTAAGCTAATTACAACACATACCAAAACATGTTCCTGCCCCAAAAAGATGAGAGTGCAAATTATACACAAATTGCATGTGGTTTCTCTAACAGTGGTGTGTATGAACAGTAAATGCCCTTTGTCCCTGACCTTTCTATTTCTGGAGCTTTGCACTTATGAAGACAAGAGTGAAAAGAAAATGATTTTCCTCTACCAAATTTGAAAGGCGGGGGCAAACTAGTGCTTATGGAAAGACAATTTATTCTCTAAGTGCCAGGAAGATGTATTCATTTACTGGAACTCAGCATCAAAGTGGACAAGAGACACTGCTGGACAAAAAGACTTTCCAGATTCCTTGTAAACACTCTGTGAGAGAGGATGGCAGGTTTCAAATGCCAAGAAATCACTGAAATGCCTATTGGCTACAGGAAGGAAAATGAGATAGCATGGGCTCTTAAAGCTTTTGACTGCCAGACTTGGAATAATAAAGGACTTTATTTCATAGTGAACATACAAGACATACAAGAAGTCAAGAAAGCTTATGAGGACTTTATAAGGAATGTTTAGCACAAAATGAGGAGTAGATGAGCCAAGTATCCCAGGAAGAGAATAATTAGAAGAAAGCCAGCAGTCTAAAGACACACAATTAGAAACTGGCACATATCCAGCTGCTATAAACTCAAGTTATTCCAGGGCAAGAAATACACCACTGTATACTGAAATTGCAGTCAGCTTATCTTAAGCAGCAGCTTGTATCCAGGCAGTGTGTGGTGTTCTGTCCTGAACAAACAGAAACCATATCTCACTGGCAGAGGAATCAAAGATAACTGTGTATGCAAAGGTGCCACTCGTCAGGAATTATGTATTTCAACATACAAATTCTTCAGGATGCTGATACTGTATTTATGGGGGGGAGGGCAGAGATAGAGAATTTGGGGGGTTAGACATACACCATAATCTTATATAGCTACTTCAAGAATGCACTTTGTAAAAATCTTAAAATGCTCTGTGGGAGGAGATCTTGTTTTGAACGGTGTTACCTGCTGTGCAGTGTTTGGTGAGGTTTTGGGGAAGCTGGCAGCAGCTCTACACTTTTTCAGACTGTACTTAATGAAATACATACTCTTAGTGCTCTCATACAGACGTTTATTATTCACTTGAAGAACAGGTTCAGCAATATGAAAGCACCTCTGTTCCCCCTCTGCTGCTTCCAGAGAGACCTTCTGGTGTGATGCTTCCAAATATATTTGGCCTTTGACCTCAAAGAAAGATTGACATTGCTGTTGATACTGTCAAGAACCTTCTTGTATGGCTGTGGGGAAGGTGGTTTCAGTTGTGTGTTACAGGCAATAAAGGATAACATACTGTTCTGGTAGTGTTTCGTAGGCTTTTTCTAGATTTTTATTTTTTCAATTCTTGAAATACAAACATGAATTTATAATATACGGATGTGTGGCTGAAACAATCCAGATGGCACAGGAGCTGCCTAGCAGTGGTGGTCTAAAAAGGATGAGACATGGCACTGTGGATGGGAGGAGGCTGAAGAGAACATGCTGATTTACAGACTTCATCAGAGGCATGGCAGTTAAAAAGGAAAAGTTAAAAGCATGTATTTTCCTTTCTTCACTTCGTGCTGAATATCCATATCTACAGCCTTTCCTCTAGACGTTGACCTGAATGCTGCATATGGTGCTCCTGGAATTTCTCCTCACACTTCAGAACATTAATAAATCCACATTATGCATTTCCTGTTCCCTCCACCCTCCCCCTTGTCCTTCTGTTTCTGTTCTTTGAAGTAACAGCAATGACAACATTTTTTACAAAAGGTCCAAAATAGATTTGTTCTGGTGGTGTATCTTCCCCCTTTCCCTCCCTCTCCTTCTCCATCTCCTTCTCTCTCTCCCTCTCTCTCTCTCTCCTCTGAATAGCAGTTGCTTCCTGCAAAGCATGTCAGGAGCAACAAACTCGCTGTCAGGTATCAACATTCCCTGGCTTTGTTAGTTCTGCAGCCACAGACAGCACATGTTGGTAAAGCACATGCCCCATCACCCAACTGCCTTCCCTCAGGGCCAGTGAAATCCACTTTTGCATGTCTGAGCTTGTTTTCAACTTGTTTTCCTTTTTTGCCATGATTATTTCTACTTCACATGATATCCTTACAGGCAATCCTTTAAAATCTAGCAGACAAAGGCCCCATTCTGAGAAATCATTTCTGTATTTAAGAGTGTTTTAATTAAATATGACAATCCTATCACTGTTTTCCTCAAATGACAACTCTATGCAGTCCTTCTTTCTCCTGTGTCAACTTTGAAAGCTTTAATTATGATCTCAGCAGCAGGAATCTTGTTTCAATGCAGGCAATGCAAGAATATCTGCCATGCTGTAAATCACTTTAATAACAGGGGCTTTTTTTTTTAGAGTTAGTAAAGCTATTATTGTTACCGGAAAAATCACACAGGTCTTATTTGCTGGACACAGCTTGTCATTCTGTGTGAAGTCCAACACAACTGGTGAAGACTGCAAGGGAGAGGAGTGCCATCCTTCCAAGATAACTCAATGTCATCTATATTTCTATAAATACAGAAAACCTAGAACAAAACTGACATTACAAAGTCAGTCAGGAGTTAGGAAATAGCAGAATTAAAATAATTTGTACAGTTCTTTTGGTTCCTGTGTATACGTGCCAACACTAATTACGTGATCAAACTATTTCTTTTTCAAGATCTCTGCATTTTCAGTATGCACAAAGAGTGGTGGAAGCTTCAGGAGCAGCTGTTGAGGGTTTTGCTTCCTTGCATGATTGACTATATGCCCCTAGTTTTTATACACTGTACTAGGACTATCTGCAGTATTATTTTCTTTATAGACTTTCCTGTGACACTTATCACATCTGCTTGTAGGAACTTCACAAAAGTAATGAACTTCTGCTCACACTACCTCTGCTGGGAAATGATGTGATGGTTTTTATGCTCATTTATCTTCATAGGTAGAGAAACAGTGAGCATAAACATCAGCTAATTTGGGGACCCCAATCTGAGCCATTATTTTTCAGAGCTCTGTTTTATGTAGCCTTGTAACATTCAAAGTTCGTCTCTTCCTTTATTGGCAGCGATGAGAAAAAAAAGGAGTAGTTTTGTAAATCAGCACCACACCAAACTAAGAAATATTCAATAAACAAAAACATAAAATGAATTATTTTGCACCACACCTTGCAGGTCCAGTTTCTGTTGCCCTGCTGCACAATCCTCCCGTGTCATTCACTTTAGATTGTCTCTGTCCTTTTCTCTCATGCCAGTTGGGTACCTGACCAGATTTTTGCTCACTCAATCTTTTTCTAAGTCTTCACACTTAACTCCTCTGTTTTCCTTTCCCCACCACTAATTCTCTTGCTCTCTGAGCTCTTAACAGGACAAATAAGTTTAACTGTTTATGGTTTTGTACTGCCCTCCTCGAGGTGCACTTTTACCAGTTGGTTTAATTCTCCCTCCTGGTTTGGACCAATTTTTAGTGGCAGCAGAATTTAGGAGTGTCTCTGTCCTCAAGGATGTGTGGTCATGGTAACATACAAGTGGTTGCATCTCATGAGAGATGCGGGAGGAAAGAAGGCCAGGGATGATCTGTAGGAGCAGAGCCAGTCCTTTCATTTAGCACTAAGCTAAGAAACATCAAACTTTAGCACAGGGAGGCTGTATTGTGATGGCAGTTATTTGACTGAGGCTGCTGAAATGGCAGTTCTTCATCTGACTTTATTGCACACACAAATGTAGAGGGATTTTTGACAAAGAATGCCTGATGAGCTCCACCTTCCCACTGCTCACAGCTAAAGTGCAGGAGCGTAATCAAGGAAAAGGTCACCAAACTTTTTATAATAGGTAAAAGAAACTTATTCACCATAAAGCCTGCTGACCAAAATAGCTGCAAAGGTTGGTTAAATGCCATCTGCTTGGAAACAATGGTGTTAGGCATTCAAAGGGAATTTAGCTGGATAATGATCCACATGCAAAGGTGCAGTGCAGTTCTAACAGCTCTTCACTGAAAAGCAAATGTTCCAACGCTTTAAAAGTCTTTTTTTTTGCAATGGGGTTGGAGGGCAGGGCCAGTTCCTTTGGGGTTGAGACTGGAAAGGTCTGGATCCATTAATTCAGGGACTTACTGTATAAAGAATGCCTGCACTTCCAGTGAGGTATTGGGACTGTAAAGTTAAATATTTTATTACAGTGTAAAATCTAGAAATTGGTAGTTTTAGGAGCATTTTAGTACAGGCTTAGTGTCATAGCCATTAATTTGTTAAAAAGTGATAGATCTTTGTAAGCACAGTTCTGCTGAATGTGTTGTGTAATACTGTAATTGTACATGCTCCTTTAGAATTGGGATGTGAATCATATTTACCTGTAGAATAAAAAACTTCGATTAGTCAATGTACACAAATAGTCCATTTTGCAAAACAGTGTACGCAACAATGAAACTTGACTTTAATCTCTTTGTTGCAGAAAACATATTCTAGTTTGTCTGTACATATTGGACAGTAAATCAATCTTCAGCAAAGATCTGCTTAGGATTTTTTTGCCTCGTAAGTTCCTGCAGTCTCTGTGATATTTAACACCCAGGATGGGCAGAGAGGCAGCAGAGTTGTCTGGCTGGGCTTCTGCTTTCTCTGTGGCCCTTTCTGAGCTTCACTGCAAGATTTTGTGTTTGTGTCTGTGTGGAAAAGAGGGAAAAGAATTGAAGAACGTGTGTGTGTGTATGTGCCTGGTAAACTTTAAAAATACCCTTCAGCAAACTGGCAGCATTATTCTGACAGGGAAAAAGTTTCTGGGAAAATACTGGTATGGTGCTTGGTTTCTAGGGTGCACTTCCATGACCTTGGATTCTTTCACTTAGGTTTTTGGTGCTTAGCTTTTTCCATTTGGGAACCAGGATTAGTTCTAGTCCACTTGACCCACAGCTGCTTGCTTTAAAGGCCAGTGGTTTTCCCTTGTGCAAGGTGTGTTCAGTGTGTTCATAATGGTTCAAGCCCCTTGTTGCTTTGTGTGTTAGTTACTCCGTGTATGGAAAACCTAAAACTTTGATTTTATTTTCTGATTCCATAGTTGCTGAAGGAAGCAAATCATGTTGGGCATTTAAAGAGTAAGACACTATTTAAAATAAGTTTAATGTAAAATTGCTGATCTTTGGTGTCATAAAGATACCTGGTCACGTTACAAGATGATACGGTGCAGCTGAGATGTAAAATTTATAGCTTTGGGAATAATGGGAAGTAATTGGCAGTCAAACCTGAAGTTCTGCATTTCCCTCTGTCCTTTTTCCAGTGTTGTCTATTTTTAAAGCAACTGCCCAGAGGGCTCATCTAGGGACCATTTTGTTAGACTGTAACTAGGATAGTGTTGTCTGTGTTGTATTTATTTGGTAAGAGTAATGGAACATTAATCAAATATTTTTTTCAATTGACTGTTCTCCACAGTGGGAATACTGATGAAACAACTGGGTTTGGGAGTAAATTGAGATGATAAATTAGTTGAATGCTCATATTGTGTCCCCTAGCCCATTGTTCTAAGTGATTTTTTTATCTTTAAATGAGATAGGATTGTTTCTGCTTTTTCTGCAGATGTGATTGTCTTTGAGAAGAGCATCTGCATTTATTTCTTACAAATCTCTAGTCACAAATTTTATCTACTGCTCTAGTTTTACATATAAATAACTTTGGGATTTTCTTTCCTATAAAAATAGAATAACATATGATGCTACTTGTCAAGCTGTATTGTACAAAGAAATGGATCTTTGTGAGGTGCAGACAGGACAAGCTAATAAAAAGACTCTGCTGTGAGGACTTTTGAGACTTTTACCTGTATTTGCAAAAAATTTCAGAAGCATTTTTAAGTTCTGATATTTTATGTACCTGAAATGCTGAACTGCCACACATAAAACTTCACTTTTAAAAATGGTCAATTATTAAATTTACCTCTATTTGAACAAATGAATGGCTGTAAGTCAGAAATTAGTCTCCTAGTTCTGCAGCTTGATTTAACATTAAAAACCAGTCAATATCCCTAGAAGATCCATGATATAACATTTTCCTTTTATATGTTTTCTTAGTAAGAAATTCTCAGTGTATGTAAATATGTGTGGTTTTTCTCATTACTTCTTTTTCTTTGCATGAATATACATATTTATAAGCTCTTTTAGCTTCTCTCCCAGTTCTTCAGTAATGGCGGAAATAAATCCCATTGCTAGTAAATAAATCTATATAAAGCAATGTTTTGCTTTCTTGTTTTTCTTTAATAAAATTATATACACTCTTAATGAAAATCCCTATAGGATAAATTTGGAGCTTTGTGTATTTGTAAGCACTTCAGAGCATTCCGGGGAATGAGATATTTACAAGAGGAGTCCCTCCCTGATTAAGCTGAAATTTTGCTTAGGTAAATGCTGTAACTATTTGAGCACCTTTGGTTCCTTCTGGGGTTGTTTTCTTTGGCTGGAAATACCGAAGTAATCATTTAAGGAGAGAGAAGGAATAAGATCTTGCTCTGTGGAGGATTCCTGGAGTACCAGACTTGCTTCAGTGAACGCAGTAGAACAGCATTAACTGCGAGACTGGCAGTGCTCCACCAGCAGCGTCTGTGAGACCTCTCCAGGGAGAGAAGGAGGAGGCAAATGAACACGGATTTCCGGGCTCATGGAAGGGCATTTTAAGCTCTGAGCTGTACCATTAAAAGGGAACTGGCTCTACTTTCAAGCTTTTTGAAGTGGGCTCTTGTTTTCTCCTTGCCTTTCTTATGGATACCCACGATAAATATTT